>NW_021822843.1:32995-52995 GCF_901001165.1 Salmo trutta | reverse complement strand
TCGACCGTGTCCTCTCTCTCTGCGTCGACCGTGTCTCTCTCTCTGCGTCGACCGTGTCTCTCTCTCTGCGTCGACCGTGTCTCTCTCTGCGTCGACCGTGTCTCTCTCTCTGCGTCGACCGTGTCTCTCTCTGCGTCGACCGTGTCTCTCTCTCTGCGTCGACCGTGTCTCTCTCTCTGCGTCGACCGTGTCTCTCTCTCTGCGTCGACCGTGTCTCTCTCTGCGTCGACCGTGTCTCTCTCTGCGTCGACCGTGTCGCTCTCTCTGCGTCGACCGTGTCTCTCTCCTCTGCGTCGACCGTGTCTCTCTCTGGGTGGACCGTGTCTCTCTCTCTGGGTGGACCTTTGTCTCTCTCTGCGTCGACCGTGTCTCTCTCTCTGGGTGGACCTTTGTCTCTCTCTGCGTCGACCGTGTCTCTCTCCTCTGAGTCGACCTTGTCTCTCTCTGCGTCGACCGTGTATCTCTCTGCGTCGACCGTGTCTCTCTCTCTGCGTCGACCGTGTCTCTCTCTCTGCGTCGACCGTGTCTCTCTCTCTGCGTCGACCGTGTCTCTGTCCTCTGCGTCGACCGTGTCTCTCTCTCTGCGTCGACCGTGTCTCTCTCTGCGTCGACCGTGTCTCTCTCTCTCTGCGTCGACAGTGTCTCTCTCTCTGCGTCGACCGTGTCTCTCTCTCTGCGTCGACCGTGTCTCTCTCTGCGTCGACCGTGTCTCTCTCCTCTGCGTCGACCGTGTCTCTCTCTGCGTCGACCGTGTCTCTCTCTGCGTCGACCGTGTCCTCTCTCTGCGTCGACCGTGTCTCTCTCTCTGCGTCGACCGTGTCTCTCTCCTCTGCGTCGACCGTGTCTCTCTCTCTGCGTCGACCGTGTCTCTCTCTGCGTCGACCGTGTCTCTCTCTGCGTCGACCGTGTCTCTCTCTCTGCGTCGACCGTCTCTCTCTCTGCGTCGACCATGTCTCTCTCCTCTGCGTCGACGGTGTCTCTCTCTCTGCGTCGACCGTGTCTCTCTCTGGGTCGACCGTGTCTCTCTCTCTGTGTCGACCGTGTCTCTCTCTCTGCGTCGACCGTCTCTCTCCTCTGCGTCGACCGTGTCTCTCTCTGCGTCGACCGTGTCTCTCTCTGCGTCGACCGTGTCTCTCTCTGCGGCGACCGTGTCTTCTCTCTGCTGCAGTCGACCGTGTCTCTTCTCCTCTGCATTCGACCGTGTCTCTCTCTCTGCGTCGACCGTGTCTCTCTCTCTGCGTCGACCGTGTCTCTCTCTCTGCGTCGACCATGTCTCTCTCTCTGCGTCGACCGTGTCTCTCTCCTCTGCTTTGACCGTGTCTCTCTCCGCTGCGTCGACCGTGTTCTCTCTCTCATGCGTCGACCGTGTTCTCTCCTCTCTGCGTCGACCGTGTCTCTCTCTCTGCGTCGACCGTGTCTCTCTCTCTGCGTCGACCGTGTCTCTCTCCTCTGCGTCGACCGTGTCTCTCTCTGCGTCGACCGTGTCTCTCTCTCTGCGTCGACCGTGTCTCTCTCTCTGCGGCGACCGTGTCTCTCTCGCTGCGTCGACCGTGTCTCTCTCTCTCTGCGTCGACCGTGTCTCTCTCTCTGCGTCGACCGTGTCTCTCTCCTCTGCGTCGACCGGTGTCTCGCTCTCTCTGCGTCGACCGTGTCTCTCTCTCTGCGTCGACCGTGTCTCTCTCGCTGCGTCGACCGTGTCTCTCTCCTCTGCGTCGACCGTGTCTCTCTCTCTGCGTCGACCGTGTCTCTCTCCTCTGCGTCGACCGTGTCTCTCTCTCTGCGTCGACCGTGTCTCTCTCGCTGCGTCGACCGTGTCTCTCTCTGCGTCGACCGTGTCTCTCTCTGCGTCGACCGTGTCTCTCTCTGCGTCGACCGTGTCTCTCTCTGCGTCGACCGTGTCTCTCTCTGCGTCGACCGTGTCTCTCTCTCTGCGTCGACCGTCTCTCTCTCTGCGTCGACCGTGTCTCTCTCTGCGTCGACCGTGTCTCTCTCTCTGGGTGGACCTTTGTCTCTCTCTGTGTCGACCGTGTCTCTCTCTCTGCGTCGACCGTGTCTCTCTCTGCGTCGACCGTGTCTCTCTCTGCGTCGACCTTGTCTCTCTCTCTGGGTGGACCTTTGTCTCTCTCTGTGTCGACCGTGTCTCTCTCTCTGCGTCGACCGTGTCTCTCTCTGCGTCAACCGTGTCTCTCTCCTCTGCGTCGACCGTGTCTCTCTCTCTGCGTCGACCGTCTCTCTCTCGCTGCGTCGACCGTGTCTCTCTCTCTGCGTCGACCGTGTCTCTCTCTGCGTCGACCGTGTCTCTCTCTGCGTCGACCGTGTCTCTCTCTGCGTCGACCGTGTCTCTCTCTCTGGGTCGACCGTGTCTCTCTCTGCATCGACCTTGTCTCTCTCTCTGCGTCGACCGTGTCTCTCTCTCTGGGTGGACCTTTGTCTCTCTCTGTGTCGACCGTGTCTCTCTCCTCTGTGTCGACCGTGTCTCTCTCTGCGTCGACCGTGTCTCTCTCTCTGCGTCGACCGTGTCTCTCTCTGCATTGGCCGTGTCTCTCTCTCTGCGTCGACCGTGTCTCTCTCTCTCTGGGTGGACCTTTGTCTCTCTCTGCGTCGACCGTGTCTCTCTCTGGGTGGACCTTTGTCTCTCTCTGCGTCGACCATGTCTCTCTCTCTGCGTCGACCGTGTCTCTCTCTGCGTCGACCGTGTCTCTCTCTCTGCGTCGACCGTGTCTCTCTCTCTGGGTGGACCTTTGTCTCTCTCTGCGTCGACCGTGTCTCTCTCTGGGTGGACCTTTGTCTCTCTCTGCGTCGACCGTGTCTCTCTCTGCGTCGACCGTGTCTCTCTCTCTGCGTCGACCGTGTCTCTCTCTCTGCGTCGACCGTGTCTCTCTCTGCGTCGACCGTGTCTCTCTCTGCGTCGACCCGTGTCTCTCTCTGCGTCGACCGTGTCTCTCTCTGCGTCGACCGTGTCTCTCTCTCTGCGTCGACCGTGTCTCTCTCTCTGCGTCGACCGTGTCTCTCTCTCTGCGTCGACCGTGTCTCTCTCTCTGGGTGGACCTTTGTCTCTCTCTGCGTCGACCGTGTCTCTCTCTCTGGGTGGACCTTTGTCTCTCTCTGCGTCGACCGTGTCTCTCTCCTCTGCGTCGACCGTGTCTCTCTCTCTGCGTCGACCCTGTCTCTCTCCTCTGCGTCGACCGTGTCTCTCTCTCTGCGTCGACCGTGTCTCTGTCCTCTGCGTCGACCGTGTCTCTCTCTCTGCGTCGACCGTGTCTCTCTCTCTGCGTCGACCGTGTCTCTCTCTCTCTGCGTCGACCGTGTCTCTCTCTCTGCGTCGACCCTGTCTCTCTCCTCTGCGTCGACCGTGTCTCTCTCTCTGCGTCGACCGTGTCTCTGTCCTCTGCGTCGACCGTGTCTCTCTCTCTGCGTCGACCGTGTCTCTCTCTGCGTCGACCGTGTCTCTCTCTCTCTGCGTCGACCGTGTCCCTCTCTGCGTCGACCGTGTCTCTCTCTCTGCGTCGACCGTGTCTCTCTCTGCGTCGACCGTGTCTCTCTCTCTGCGTTGACCGTGTCTCTATCTGCGTCGACCGTGTCTCTCTCTGCGTCGACCGTGTCTCTCTCTGCGTCGACCGTGTCTCTCTCTCTGCGTTGACCGTGTCTCTCTCTCTGCGTCGACCGTGTCTCTCTCTGCGTCGACCGTGTCTCTCTCTCTGCGTCGACCGTGTCTCTCTCCTCTGCGTCGACCGTGTCTCTCTCTGCGTCGACCGTGTCTCTCTCTCTGCGTCGACCGTGTCTCTCTCCTCTGAATCGACCGTGTCTCTCTCTCTGCGTCGACCGTCTCTCTCTCTGCGTCGACCGTGTCTCTCTCCTCTGCGTCGACCGTGTCTCTCTCTGCGTCGACCGTGTCTCTCTCTCTGCGTCGACCGTGTCTCTCTCTGCGTCGACCGTGTCTCTTTCTGCGTCGACCGTGTCTCTCTCTGCGTCGACCGTGTCTCTCTCTCTGCGTCGACCGTGTCTCTCTCTGCGTCGACCGTCTCTCTCTCTGCGTCGACCGTGTCTCTCTCTCTGCGTCGACCGTGTCTCTCTCCTCTGCGTCGACCGTCTCTCTCCTCTGCGTCGATCGTGTCTCTCTCTGCGTCGACCGTGTCTCTCTCTGCGTCGACCGTGTCTCTCTCTGCGTCGACCGTGTCTCTCTCTCTGCGTCGACCGTGTCTCTCTCCTCTGCGTCGACCGTGTCTCTCTCTGCGTCGACCGTGTCTCTCTCTGCGTCGACCGTGTCTCTCTCCTCTGTGTCGACCGTGTCTCTCTCCTCTGCGTCGACCGTGTCTCTCTCCTCTGCGTCGACCGTGTCTCTCTCTCTGCGTCGACCGTGTCTCTCTCTCTGCGTCGACCGTGTCTCTCTCTGAGTGGACCGTGTCTCTCTCTCTGCGTCGACCGTGTCTCTCTCGCTGCGTCGACCGTGTCTCTCTCTCTGCGTCGACCGTGTCTCTCTCTGCGTCGACCGTGTCTCTCTCTCTGGGTGGACCTTTGTCTCTCTCTGTGTCGACCGTGTCTCTTTCTCTGCGTCGACCGTGTCTCTCTCTGCGTCGAAGGTGTCTCTCTCCTCTGCGTCAACCGTGTCTCTCTCTCTGTGTCGACCGTGTCTCTCTCGCTGCGCCAACCGTGTCTCTCTCTCTGCGTCGACCGTGTCTCTCTCTGCGTCGACCGTGTCTCTCTCTCTGCGTCGACCGTGTCTCTCTCTGCGTCGACTGTGTCTCTCTCTCTGCGTCGACCGTGTCTCTCTCTCTGGGTGGACCTTTTTCTCTCTCTGTGTCGACCGTGTCTCTCTCTGTGTCGACCGTGTCTCTCTCCTCTGCGTCGACCGTGTCTCTCTCTGCGTCGACCGTGTCTCTCTCTCTGCGTCGACCGTGTCTCTCTCTGCATTGACCGTGTCTCTCTCTCTGCGTCGACCGTGTCTCTCTCTCTCTGGGTGGACCTTTGTCTCTCTCTGCGTCGACCGTGTCTCTCTCTGGGTGGACCTTTGTCTCTCTCTGCGTCGACCATGTCTCTCTCTCTGCGTCGACCGTGTCTCTCTCTGCGTCGACCGTGTCTCTCTCTCTGCGTCGACCGTGTCTCTCTCTGGGTGGACCTTTGTCTCTCTCTGCGTCGACCGTGTCTCTCTCTCTGCGTCGACCGTGTCTCTCTCTCTGCGTCGACCGTGTCTCTCTCTCTGCGTCGACCGTGTCTCTCTCTCTGCGTCGACCGTGTCTCTCTCTCTGCGTCGACCGTGTCTCTCTCTCTGCGTCGACCGTGTCTCTCTCTGCGTCGACCGTGTCTCTCTCTCTGCGTCGACCGTGTCTCTCTCTCTGCGTCGACCGTGTCTCTCTCTGCGTCGACCGTGTCTCTCTCTGCGTCGACCGTGTCTCTCTCTGCGTCGACCGTGTCTCTCTCTGCGTCGACCGTGTCGCTCTCTCTGCGTCGACCGTGTCTCTCTCCTCTGCGTCGACCGTGTCTCTCTCTGGGTGGACCGTGTCTCTCTCTGGGTGGACCTTTGTCTCTCTCTGCGTCGACCGTGTCTCTCTCTGGGTGGACCTTTGTCTCTATCTGCGTCGACCGTGTCTCTCTCTCTGCGTCGACCGTGTCTCTCTCTGGGTTTTTATTTACTGTGTTAATTCTTTAAAAGCAAATTACCATAATTAGATTGCAAATTTTTCTGATTTTTGGAAAAAGAGATTTACAAAACATTTTAACTCACAATAAAACATTTATAATTGTAAATGTTTGACAACGCACCCTGTTACGCTTCAATTAACAGATTTATTGATAAACTCTGACATCAAAATTAAAAATAGAATTAAAAGTAAGAAAAATGAACTGATATGGACTTTTAATGGTTGCAGTTAGATTATTATCGCTATAAAACTATCCAGTGTTTTTGTCTGACTTGTTAGATAATTATGACAATAAAACTATAATTTTTTTATTGGTTAAATGAATAACATGCTTATTTTTGATAATAAATATAAAGTTTAAGTATTTGAAGCTAAAATTTAAAAGCGTGTGTATAATTAGTTGTTTGAATTTCCATTCTACAAAAACAAAAATACAAGTAGCTTCATGAAATAGAATGATAATAAACAATATTTTACATATTTACAATAGCCTATACTATATGTTCTGTATTTAATATCGAAAAATGCTCATGAATTCAACTTTTCACATATAGTTACATTTATATTGCCACATAATGAGGGTTTTCTAGACCAGACATGCTGAATACTAAACCCATGAGTACAGCTTGGTTTGCGTTTGATGTAAGAGAAACAGAGGAATTTTCGGCCAACTATGTATTTTGGGGCGGCAGGTAGCCCAGTGGTTAGAGCGTTGAACTAGTAACCGAAAGGTTGCTGGATCGAGTTCCCGACCTGTCAAGGTTAAATCTGTCGTTCTACCCATGAACAAGGCAGTTAACCCACTGTTCCCCGGTAGGCCATCATTGTAAATAAGATTTTTTTCTTAAATAAAGGTAAAATATATATATATATCTTTATAAAATGTATGCATTTGGCTTTGTGAAAATATAGGCCCTTGTATATGCACTTGTTTTTGTTAAACTGTGTGTAGTTCCTCAATGAACGTTTTAAAAAAATAAAGCAGTGAAAATATCCATTATGGTCCAATAATCTGAATTAATTATCTGGAAATACTGAAGCAAAAAAATATATAAAATAAAAAAAACTTGCAGTTTTATGTAATCAAATAACCTATATTTAATCAAGGAAAATAATAATATAGTGCAGTTTCCTTTAGTTCATGTTAACAGCCTGTGAATTTAAGGCTAAGGTGTCCAGTCAGTATATGGAATAATGTCTATAGAATATTATAGAATATTGTAGGCTATATGGAATAATATGGAATATTATAGAATAATGTAGGCTATGGAATAATATGGAATATTATAGAATCATGTAGGCTATATGGAATAATGTCTATAGAATATTATAGAATAATGTAGGCTATATGGAATATTAAGGAATAATGTCTATAGAATATTATAGAATAATGTAGGTTATATGGAATATTATATAATGTAGGCTATATGGGATATTATATAATGTAGACTATATGGAATATTACATAATGTAGGCTATATGGAATATTATATAATGTAGGTTATATGGAATATTATATAATGTAGGCTATATGGGATATTATATAATGTAGACTATATGGAATATTATATAATGTAGGCTATATGGAATATTATATAATGTAGGCTATATGGAATATTATGGAATAATGTAGGTTATATGGGATATTATATAATGTAGGCTATATGGGATATTATATAATGTAGGCTATATGGAATATTATGGAATAATGTAGGTTATATGGGATATTATATAATGTAGGCTATATGGGATATTATATAATGTAGACTATATGGGATATTATATAATGTAGGCTATATGGAATATTATGGAATAATGTAGGCTATATGGGATATTATATAATGTAGGCTATATGGAATATTATGGAATAATGTAGGCTATATGGAATATTATATAATGTAGGCTATATGGAATATTATAGAATGTAGGTTATATGAAATATTATATAATGTAGGCTATATGGAATATTATAGAATGTAGGTTATATGAAATATTATATAATGTAGGCTATATGGAATATTATAGAATGTAGGTTATATGGGATATTATATAATGTAGGCTATATGGAATATTATGGAATAATGTAGGCTATATGGGATATTATATAATGTAGGCTATATGAAATATTATATAATGTAGGCTATATGGAATATTATATAATGTAGGCTATATGGGATATTATATAATGTAGGCTATATGGAATATTATAGAATAATGTAGGTTATATGGGATATTATATAATAAAGGCTATATGGAATATTATGGAATAATGTAGGTTATATGGGATATTATATCATGTAGGCTATATGGAATATTATATAATGTAGGCTATATGGGATATTATATAATGTAGGCTATATGGAATATTATAGAATAATGTAGGTTATATGGGATATTATATAATGTAGGCTATATGGGATATTATATAATGTAGGCTATATGGAATATTATATAATGTAGGCTATATGGAATATTATGGAATAATGTAGGTTATATGGGATATTATATAATGTAGGCTATATGGGATATTATATAATGTAGGCTATATGGAATATTATGGAATAATGTAGGTTATATGGGATATTATAGAATAATGTAGGTTATATGGGATATTATATAATGTAGGCTATATGGGATATTATATAATGTAGGCTATATGGAATATTATAGAATAATGTAGGTTATATGGGATATTATATAATGTAGGCTATATGGGATATTATATAATGTAGGCTATATGGAATATTATAGAATAATGTAGGTTATATGGGATATTATATAATGTAGGCTATATGGGATATTATATAATGTAGGCTATATGGAATATTATGGAATAATGTAGGTTATATGGAATATTATATAATGTAGGCTATATGGAATATTATGGAATAATGTAGGCTATATGGAATATTATATAATGTAGGCTATATGGAATATTATATAATGTAGGCTATATGGAATATTATGGAATAATGTAGGTTATATGGGATATTATATAATGTAGGTTATATGAAATATTATATAATGTAGACTATATGGAATATTATATAATGTAGGCTATATGGGATATTATATAATGTAGGCTATATGGAATATTATGGAATAATGTAGGCAAGGTGGAATGAAAGAATGAATGACTGGGTAAAAACATCCCAAAATAATAAATGATCAGTCTATTCGGTTAGCAGAACTGTTCTGGCTTTTGCCCGGACTATATTGTCTGGAGGAAGGATGAAATAAAACGAATTTACTAATAAAAATAACGTTTTTAATGAAAACACTTAATCTTTTTTTTTTTTTTTATATGTTGGCAACCGTTTTATAAAATCAATAAATCCCTCGAACCCGGGAAGTATTGTGTGATAACGGCCTGCTAAATGCTGTTTCCTGATCCTCGGCTTCACCTCAGGCCTAACAACAGCCCAGGAGTAATCACATGAATATTCCCGGGTTCTCATGCCTTATTGCTTAAATAAAGTAGACTATATGGAATAATATGGCATAATATAGACTATATGGAATAATGTAGACTATATGGAATAATATGGCATTATATAGACTATATGGAATAATATGGCATAATATAGACTATATGGAATAATATGGCATAATATAGACTATATGGAATAATGTAGACTATATGGAATAATATGGCATTATATAGACTATATGGAATAATATGGCATAATATAGACTATATGGAATAATATGGCATAATGTAGACTATATGGAATAATATGGCATAATATAGACTATATGGAATAATATGGCATAATATAGACTATATGGAATAATATGGCATAATGTAGACTATATGGAATAATGTAGACTATATGGAATAATATGGCATAATATAGACTATATGGAATAATGTAGACTATATGGAATAATATGGCATAATATAGACTATATGGAATAAAGTAGACTATATGGAATAATATGGCATAATATAGACTATATGGAATAATATGGCATAATATAGACTATATGGAATAATATGGCATAATATGGACTATATGGAATAATGTAGACTATATGGAATAATATGGCATAATATAGACTATATGGAATAATATGGCATAATATAGACTATATGGAATAATATGGCATAATATAGACTATATGGAATAATATGGCATAATGTAGACTATATGGAATAATGTGGAATAATGTAGACTATATGGAATAATGTGGAATAATGCAGACTATATGGAATAATGTAGTCTATATGGAATAATGTAGACTATATGGAATAATGTAGACTATATGGAATAATGTAGACTATATGTAATAATGTAGACTATATGGAATAATATGTAATAATGTAGACTATATGTAATAATATAGACTATATGTAATAATGTAGACTATATGGAATAATATGTAATAATGTAGACTATATGTAATAATGTAGACTATATGTAATAATGTAGACTATATGTAATAATGTAGACTATATGTAATAATGTAGACTATATGGAATAATATGTAATAATGTAGACTATATGTAATAATGTAGACTATATGTAATAATGTAGACTATATGTAATAATGTAGACTATATGTAATAATGCAGACTATATGTAATAATGTAGACTATATGTAATAATGAAGTCCTAATTCCCGAGGAGGTGTGGTATATGGCCGATCAGGGTTGAACCACTGGTTTATAATAGGATTATTACCTGGGTGGTTTGAGCCCTGAATGCTGATTGACTGAATGCCATGGTATATCAGACAATATACCACTGGTATGACGCAAAACTACTTCTTTACTCTTCTAATGATGTCGGTAACCAGTTTCTAATAGCAATAAGGCATCTCCAGGGTTTGTGGTATATTACAGGACTGTACCAAGGCTGTACTCTGCTTTGCGTCTTGCGTAAGAACAGCCCGTAACTGGATTATTGGCCATATACCATATCTCCTTGAGCCTTATTGGTTCAATAGAAAATAAAAAATGTCCATGCCAGAAAGAGACATGTTTTGATGTTGAACATGAACCGTTATAAGAGCTGATTTTCCTTTTCAAATGGAGTTTATTTGGTTAGCAACGCCTAAGGTCTAAGAGCCAGGGGCTGGGTTTCTGCTAAACGAACATATGGAATTGTTTTAAAGCATTCCTCCCTGCATGCAGTGGACACTACTGTTGTTTGATCTGATAATGGGAGAATATGACAGCAGCCTTTCCTGCAACCATCCATCATTTACATTACATTTACAACTAACAAACGGTCCATTGTTTACATTACATTTACACATAATTTGCATTACATTAACACATCATTTACATTACATTTACACCAATAAATAGTAACATTAAACCACTAAGTGGTAACATTAAACCACTAAGTGGTAACATTAAACCACTAAGTGGTAACATTAATCCACTAAGAGGTAACATTAATCCACTAAGTGGTAACATTAAACCACTAAGTGGTAACATTAAACCACTAAGTGGTAACATTAATCCACTAAGAGGTAACATTAAACCACTAAGCGGTAACATTAATCCACTAAGTGGTAACATTAAACCACTAAGCGGTAACATTAAACCACTAAGTGGTAACATTAAACCACTAAGTGGTAACATTAAACCACTAAGTGGTAACATTAAACCACCGTTAAGTGGTAACATTAAACCACTAAGTGGTAACATTAAATCACTAAGTGGTAACATTAAACCACCGTTAAGTGGTAACATTAAACCACCATTAAGTGGTAACATTAAATCACTAAGTGGTAACATTAAACCACCGTTAAGTGGTAACATTAAACCACTAAGTGGTAACATTAAACCACTAAGTGGTAACATTAAACCACCGTTAAGTGGCAACATTAATTCACTAAGTGGTAACATTAAACCACTAAGTGGTAACATTAAACCACCGTTAAGTGGTAACATTAAACCACTAAGTGGTAACATTAAACCCCTAAGTGGTAACATTAAACCACTAAGTGGTAACATTAAACCACCGTTAAGTGGTAACATTAAACCACTAAGTGGTAACATTAAACCACTAAGTGGTAACATTAAACCACTAAGTGGTAACATTAAACCACTAAGTGGTAACATTAAATCACTAAGTGGTAACATTAAACCACCGTTAAGTGGTAACATTAAACCACTAAGTGGTAACATTAATCCACTAAGTGGTAACATTAAACCACTAAGTGGTAACATTAAACCACTAAGTGGTAACATTAAATCACTAAGTGGTAACATTAAACCACCGTTAAGTGGTAACATTAAACCACTAAGTGGTAACATTAATCCACTAAGTGGTAACATTAAACCACTAAGTGGTAACATTAATCCACTAAGTGGTAACATTAATCCACTAAGCGGTAACATTAAACCACTAAGTGGTAACATTAAATCACTAAGTGGTAACATTAAATCACTAAGTGGTAACATTAAACCACCGTTAAGTGGTAACATTAAACCACTAAGTGGTAACATTAATCCACTAAGTGGTAACATTAAACCACTAAGTGGTAACATTAATCCACTAAGTGGTAACATTAATCCACTAAGCGGTAACATTAAACCACTAAGCGGTAACATTAAACCACTAAGTGGTAACATTAATCCACTAAGCGGTAACATTAATCCACTAAGCGGTAACATTAATCCACTAAGCGGTAACATTAAACCACTAAGCGGTAACATTAAACCACTAAGTGGTAACATTAATCCACTAAGCGGTAACATTAAACCACTAAGCGGTAACATTAAACCACTAAGCGGTAACAATAAACCACTAAGCGGTAACATTAAACCACTAAGCGGTAACAATAAACCACTAAGCGGTAACATTAATCCACTAAGTGGTCAAATTAAACCACTAAGTGGTCAAATTAAACCACTAAGTGGTCAAATTAAACCACTAAGTGGTAACATTAAACCACATGCAGAGCATTTCGGGCAGTGGTGTGAGAATGCTCTTCAACGGGCCATGATTCGTTCACCGGTCCCGCCCCGTTCACAGGTTTACCACGTAAGGCGGCACAGAACAGCTCCAGGACGCGCGACTTCCATGAGATCAGGGCTCCTATTGGCCAGGGGGCAGAGAGATTGACAGCTGGCTGCCCAGCCCTCCAAACACACCTCAGATTACACTGTCCATAACAGGCTCAAACACTTGGCTCACACACATCACAGAGGTTCTATTTCACTTAGAGAGGGGGGGAGAGAGAGAGAGAGAGGGAGAGGGGGAGAGAGGGAGAGAGAGAGGGGGAGAAAGAGAGAGGGAGAGAGACAGAGATAGAAAGAGAGAGGGAGAGAGGGGGGGAGAAAGAGAGAGGGAGAGAGACAGAGACAGAGATAGAAAGAGAGAGAGGGGGGAGAAAGAGAGAGAGAGAGAGAGAGAGAGAGAGAGAGAGAGAGAGAGGGAGAGAGAGAGGGGGGGAGAAAGAGAGAGGGAGAGAGAGAGGGGGGGGGAGAGAGAGAGAAAGAGATAGAGAGGGGGGGCAGAACGAGATAGAGAGGGGGGGAAAAGAGAGAGGGAGAGAGAGGGAGAGAAAGAGAGAGAGAGGGGGGGGGAGTGTTGGGACACTAGGACGGTTCTGTGCGGTGCTCTAATGTCAGTCCTGAACGGGCCATAGCTAAGCGAGAGTAGCGTCATAAAGACTCACAGCCCCGAGCTCCGGTACCAGGCTACCGTGGAAACCCTTTGGATTAACTTTTCACTTGACTTGACTTCTCTTCTCTTTAGAGCGACAGCTTTCTTATTTCCTCTCGTGCGTCTCTCTACGGTCAGTCGGTGGAATGGCAGAGAAGCGACGCTCTTCGTGCAATCTGAGCGTCAAGGCGCACGCGTTCTCGGTGGAAGCTCTCATCGGGGCAGAGAAGAGACGGAAGCTCGAGGACGACGACACCGGGGTGTGCTGTCTTGATGAGTGGACCGACGTGTTGGAACTTCCCGCTAACGGAAGGGAGAGAGAGAAGAGGGTGTACGGCCAAGCCATCGACCGGGGCAGCGAGATAGAAGAGTGTGTTAGTGACGGCTCGCGTAAGTAAAGACCGTCCCCGTTGCAGTGGACTGATTGGCACTGGATAAAAGTTACTCTATCATATCCGCTCCAAACCCTCCGCACACATCTGCAACACGTAGCCTAAACTCCCTCAAACTCCCTCACACTATAACTCAAGATAAAACAACTGTAGCTGCATGCAGATAGCAAACAGTAAACTGGCTACAACTATTCTAACAGTGACTCTCACTCAGAATGAATAGAACTGTAGACCTATAGGCCAGAAACCTACTCCAATATATACTGTATATATATATACAAGGTACCTATATATATATATATATATATATATATATATACACACAGTATATAACGTAACAAAATGTAGAAACATCAATGTGTCAAAATACTCTCCGAATGTACTGCATATATATATACACTGCATATATATATATATATATATATATATATATATATATATATATATATATATGCAGTACATTCGGAGAGTATTTAGACCCCTTGATGTTTCTACATTTTGTTACGTTACGGCCTTGTTCTCAAATGGATTAAACAAACAAACAAAAAACAAAAAATGTATCTCATCAATCTACACAAAATACCGCATAATGACAAAGCGTAAACAGGCTTTTAGAAAATTTTGCTAATTTATAAAACATTTTAAAACAAAAATACCTTTTTTAGTATTCAGACCCTTTGATATGAAACTCAAAATTGAGCTCAGGTACATCCTGTTTCCATTGATCATCCTTGAGATGTTTCTACAACTTGATTGGAGTCCACCTGTGGTAAATTCAATTGATTGGACATGATTTGGAAAGGCACACAACTGTCTATATAAAGTCCCACAGTTGACAGTGCATGTTAGAGCAAAAACCAAGCCATGAGGTCGAAGGAATTGTCCGTAGAGCTCCGAGACAGGATTGTTTTGAGGCACAGATCTGGTTAAGGGACCAAAACATTTCTGCAGCATTGAAGGTCCCCAAGAACACAGTGGCCTCCATCATTCTTAAATGGAAGAAGTTTGGAACCACCAAGACTCTTCCTAGAGCTGGCCGTCCGGCCACACTGAGCAATCAGGGAGAAGGGCCTTGAACCTGATGGTCACACTGACAGAGCTCAAAAATTCCTCTGTGGAGATGGGAGAATCTTCCAGAAGGACAACCATCTCTGCAGCACTCCACCAATCAGGCCTTTATGGTAGAGTGGCCAGACGGAAGCCAAAAGGTACCTAAAGACTCACAGAACATGAAAGACAAGATTCTCTGGTCTGATGAAACCAAGATTGAACTCTTTGGCCTGAATGCCAAGCGCCACGTCTGGAGGAAACCTGGCACCGTCCCTTCGGTGAGGCATTAAAGACATGGTGGTGGCAGCATCATGCTGTGGGGATGGTTTTCAGCAGCAGCGACTGGGAGACTAGTCAGGACCGAGGGAAAGATGAACAAAGCAAAGTAAAGAGAGATCCTTGATGAAAACCTGCTCCAGAGCACTCAGGACCTCAGACAACGCAAGAGTGGCTTCGAGACAAGTCTCTGAATGTCCTTGAGTGGCCCAGCCAGACCCAGGACTTGAACCTGATCGAACATCTCTGGAGAGACCTGAAAATAGCTGTGCAGCGACGCTTCCCATCCAACTTGACAGAGCTTGAGAGGATCTGCAGAGAAGAATGGGAGAAACTCTCCAAATACAGGTGTGCCAAGCTTGTAGCGTCATGCCCAAGAATACTTGATTCTGTAATCGCTACCTAAGATGCTTCAACAAAGTAAAGGGTCTGAATATTTATGTAAATGTGATATTTCAGTTTTGTATTTTTAATCAATTTGCAAACATTTCTTAAAACCTGTTTTTGCTTAGTCATTATGGGGTATTGTGTATAGATTGATGAGGGGGGAAAAAACGATTTAATCAATTTTAGAATAAAACTGTAACGTAACAAAATGTGGAACAATTCAAGGGGTCTGAATACTTTCTGAATGGACTGTAGATTTATTATTAGTATGTCTTGTTGACCTGTATTTATGTATTGTTGGTTGTTGTTGAATATGGTTGTTTTATTAGTAGTATGTCTTGTTGACCTGTATTTTATATATTAATGGTTGCTGTTGAATGTGGTTGTTATATTGCTGTAACTGATATAATATATATATATATATATAATCTCGCTGTCTGAATATCCCCAACAATAAACTCTGGGGTTTTCTGAACCTAATTCTTGACAATATCTAAATTAAGGCCGGCATGAATTAAATCAAGTATGTATTAATAAATAAATTAAATAAAGTATGTATTAATAAATAAAAGACTAATATTCAACATCCAAGTGCACAGCTATAACAATACATAGGCTTAATGAAGTAAACACTTCAACAGGTCTACAATTAGATATTTACAAAAGATACAAAAATATAGCAAAGGGTTTGGGTCTATTTAACCTATAGGTCTAGTTCAGAAACTCACAGCTTTTGAAACTTTAGACTAAATAAATCACATTTTAAATCTGTAAAATAATGATTCAAACATGAATGATGTGGTGATTAGAGTCAAAGCTCTACAGTAGAGATGTGATATATTATCCGGTCTGGATGTGATTTAATATCCGGTCTGGATGTGATTTAATATCCGGTTATCGGTCTGGATGTGATATAATATCCGGTTATTGGTCTGGATGTGATATAATATCCGGTCTGGATGTGATATAATATCCGGTCTGGATGTGATTTAATATCCGGTTATTGGTCTGGATGTGATATAATATCCGGTTACGGTCTGGATGTGATATAATATCCGGTTATTCGTCTGGATGTGATATAATATCCGGTTATTGGTCTGGATGTGATATCATATCCGGTTATTGGTCTGGATGTGATATAATATCCGGTTATCGGTCTGGATGTGATATAATATCCGGTTATTGGTCTGGATGTGATTTAATATCCGGTTATTGGTCTGGATGTGATATAATATCCGGTCTGGATGTGATATAATATCCGGTTATTGGTCTGGATGTGATATAATATCCGGTTATTGGTCTGGATGTGATTTAATATCCGGTTATTGGTCTGGATGTGATATAATATCCGGTCTGGATGTGATATAATATCTGGTTATTGGTCTGGATGTGATTTAATATCCGGTTATTGGTCTGGATGTGATTTAATATCCGGTTATCGGTCTGGATGTGATTCAATATCCGGTTATCGGTCTGGATGTGATATAATATCCGGTTATCGGTCTGGATGTGATTTAATATCCGGTTATCGGTCTGGATGTGATATAATATCCGGTCTGGATGTGATATAATATCCGGTTATTGGTCTGGATGTGATTTAATATCCGGTTATCGGTCTGGATGTGATTTAATATCCGGTTATCGGTCTGGATGTGATATAATATCCGGTTATCGGTCTGGATGTGATATAATATCCGGTTATTGGTCTGGATGTGATATAATATCCGGTCTGGATGTGATATAATATCCGGTTATCGGTCTGGATGTGATATAATATCCGGTCTGGATGTGATATAATATCCGGTTATCGGTCTAGATGTGATTTAATATCAGGTTATTGGTCTGGATGTGATATAATATCCGGTTATAAGTCTGGATGTGATTTAATATCCGGTTATCGGTCTGGATGTGATTTAATATCCGGTTATCGGTCTGAATGTGATATAATATCCGGTCTGGATGTGATATAATATCCGGTTATCGGTCTAGATGTGATATAATATCCGGTTATCGGTCTGGATGTGATATAATATCCGGTTATCGGTCTGGATGTGATATAATATCCAGTTATCGGTCTGGATGTGATATAATATCTGGTTATTGGTCTGGATGTGATAAAATATCCGGTTATCGGACTGGATGTGATTTAATATCCGGTTATCGGTCTGGATGTGATTTAATATCCGGTTATTGGTCTGGATGTGATATAATATCCGGTTATCGGTCTGGATGTGATTTAATATCCGGTTATTGGTCTGGATGTGATATAATATCCGGTTATAAGTCTGGATGTGATTTAATATCCGGTTATCGGTCTGGATGTGATTTAATATCCGGTCTGGATGTGATTTAATATCCGGTTATCGGTCTGGATGTGATATAATATCCGGTCTGGATGTGATATAATATCCGGTTATTGGTCTGGATGTGATATAATATCCGGTTATCGGTCTGGATGTGATATAATATCCAGTTATCGGTCTGGATGTGATATGATATCTGGTTATTGGTCTGGATGTGATATAATATCTGGTTATTGGTCTGGATGTGATATAATATCCGCTTATTGGTCTGGAAGTGATATAATATCCGGTTATCGGTCTGGATGTGATATAATATCCGGTTATCGGTCTGGATGTGATATAATATCCGGTTATCGGTCTGGATGTGATATAATATCCGGTTATCGGTCTGGATGTGATTTAATATCCGGTTATTGGTCTGGATGTGATATAATATCCGGTTATCGGTCTGGATGTGATTTAATATCCGGTTATTGGTCTGGATGTGATATAATATCCGGTTATCGGTCTGGATGTGATATAATATCCGGTTATATTAATATAATATGTGATTTAATATCCGGTTATTGGTCTGGATGTGATATAATATCCGGTTATCGGTCTGGATGTGATATAATATCTGGTTATTGGTCTGGATGTGATATAATATCCGGTCTGGAAGTGATATAATATCCGGTTATTGGTCTGGATGTGATATAATATCCGGTCTGGATGTGATATAATATCCGGTTATTGGTCTGGATGTGATATAATATCCGGTCTGGATGTGATATAATATCCGGTTATTGGTCTGGATGTGATTTAATATCCGGTTATTGGTCTGGATGTGATATAATATCCGGTTATCGGTCTGGATGTGATATAATTTCCTGTTATCGGTCTGGATGTGATATAATATCCGGTTATCGGTCTGGATGTGATATAATATCCGGTTATTGGTGTGGATGTGATATAATATCCGGTCTGGATGTGATTTAATATCCGGTTATCGGTCTGGATGTGATATAATATCCGGTTATCGGTCTGGATGTGATATAATATCTGGTTATTGGTCTGGATGTGATATAATATCCGGTCTGGATGTGATATAATATCTGGTTATTGGTCTGGATGTGATATAATATCTGGTTATTGGTCTGATATATAGAGTTGTTTATTCCTGTCCTATAGAGTTGTTTATTCCTGTCCTATTGAGGCCTGAACACCTATTCTGACAGCAACACAAACGTACCAGCCTGCTTTGCTCTGGTCTGGTCTGAGGAGCTGAACGGACCGTTTGGTGATTAACTGTTTAGAGAGCCATGATTATTATAACTGATGGGGCAATGACACACACACACACACACACACACACACACACACACACACACACACACACACACACACACACACACACACACACACACACACACACACACACACACACACACACACACACACTAATTGTACCTTAGGCCTACAGTCACTAGACTATTAGTAGCTTATTGTACCAGTAGTACTATCAATTAAAACATAAAACTGTCTTTCCGTAGCGGAGAGTTGTGACGTGGTGTCGCCGCCGGTAACAGTAACGGTTCCCGGAGAGGAGATGCGCGTGGACTTGCAGAGCTCCGACCTGTGGAAACGGTTTCACGAGATTGGTACGGAGATGATCATCACGAAGGCCGGCAGGTGGGAGAAAACACAGTATTAACGTTATCACACACGTTACATCACATTAAGTTACGTTACAAAACATCACATTGACAGATGAAATAACGAAAATAAGGAAAAAATAGAAGAGAATCGAACAAATAAGAAGTCTTCGTCTTGAAGTTGAAAAGATGTGCAGATGTTTTAGATAAACGTTCTGCTATGATAGAAGTCGGTTTGGACAGTTATTTTTTTATTCATCGGACTGATTAATTATAAGAAGCTCAAAGTTTAAGAAAAGGAAATATCGTAAACATTATTTTGTAGCAGTGTTGTAAAAAATATATATATATATGTGGATCTTCGACTAATAATAATAACAATGTTTTACAATTTTTTTATTTATTATAATATTATTTAAAGTATAATTTAGAAACTCGTGTCGTAGCCTATTGGTCATGTATGATTTTTATATTCTGACAGGTTCCGTCTCAGAATCATGTATTAGGCTAATGAATATATCAATCCGTGAGAAATAATGTCAGCAGTTGTAAATATGACTAACTGATGCTTACATATATGAGCCATTTATATAACTCATGTCGGACATTGACTGTTTTCCCGGTGCAGGCGGATGTTCCCCGCTATGCGCGTGAAGATCTCGGGTCTGGACCCCCACCAGCAATACTACATCGC
>NW_021822843.1:22995-27995 GCF_901001165.1 Salmo trutta | reverse complement strand
TTCTGACTGTAGAGTATTAGAGTTAAAGGGTAGGATTAACACCAGTTCTGACTGTAGAGTATTAGAGTTAAAGGGTAGGTTAACACCAGTTCTGACTGTAGAGAGTATTAGAGTTAAAGGGTAGGATAACACCAGTTCTGACTGTAGAGTATTAGAGTTAAAGGGTAGGATAACACCAGTTCTGACTGTAGAGTATTAGAGTTAAAGGGTAGGATAACACCAGTTCTGACTGTAGAGAGTATTAGAGTTAAAGGGTAGGATAACACCAGTTCTGACTGTAGAGAGTATTAGAGTTAAAGGGTAGGATAACACCAGTTCTGACTGTAGAGTATTAGAGTTAAAGGGTAGGATAACACCAGTTCTGACTGTAGAGTATTAGAGTTAAGGGTAGGATAACACCAGTTCTGACTGTAGAGAGTATTAGAGTTAAAGGGTAGGATAACACCAGTTCTGACTGTAGAGAGTATTAGAGTTAAAGGGTAGGATAACACCAGTTCTGACTGTAGAGTATTAGAGTTAAAGGGTAGGATAACACCAGTTCTGACTGTAGAGTATTAGAGTTAAAGGGTAGGATAACACCAGTTCTGACTGTAGAGTATTAGAGTTAAAGGGTAGGATTAACACCAGTTCTGACTGTAGAGTATTAGAGTTAAATGGTAGGATAACACCAGTTCTGACTGTAGAGAGTATTAGAGTTAAATGGTAGGATAACACCAGTTCTGACTGTAGAGTATTAGAGTTAAAGGGTAGGATAACACCAGTTCTGACTGTAGAGTATTAGAGTTAAAGGGTAGGATTAACACCAGTTCTGACTGTAGAGTATTAGAGTTAAATGGTAGGATAACACCAGTTCTGACTGTAGAGAGTATTAGAGTTAAATGGTAGGATAACACCAGTTCTGACTGTAGAGTATTAGAGTTAAAGGGTAGGATAACACCAGTTCTGACTGTAGAGTATTAGAGTTAAAGGGTAGGATAACACCAGTTCTGACTGTAGAGTATTAGAGTTAAAGGGTAGGATAACACCAGTTCTGACTGTAGAGTATTAGAGTTAAAGGGTAGGATAACACCAGTTCTGACTGTAGAGTATTAGAGTTAAAGGGTAGGATAACACCAGTTCTGACTGTAGAGAGTATTAGAGTTAAAGGGTAGGATAACACCAGTTCTGACTGTAGAGTATTAGAGTTAAAGGGTAGCATAACACCAGTTCTGACTGTAGAGTATTAGAGTTAAAGGGTAGGATAACACCAGTTCTGACTGTAGAGAGTATTAGAGTTAAAGGGTAGGATAACACCAGTTCTGACTGTAGAGAGTATTAGAGTTAAAGGGTAGGATAACACCAGTTCTGACTGTAGAGAGTATTAGAGTTAAAGGGTAGGATAACACCAGTTCTGACTGTAGAGTATTAGAGTTAAAGGGTAGGATAACACCAGTTCTGACTGTAGAGTATTAGAGTTAAAGGGTAGGATAACACCAGTTCTGACTGTAGAGTATTAGAGTTAAAGGGTAGGATAACACCAGTTCTGACTGTAGAGAGTATTAGAGTTAAAGGGTAGGATAACACCAGTTCTGACTGTAGAGAGTATTAGCGTTATTATAGGGTAGGAAACGAGAGTTCTTACTCACCAAGGAATCAACACAGTGTGGTCTTAAACTTAGTAACTTAGCTGTCGTCACCATCCGATTACCTGTAACTACAAACATAGTTTTGTTTTTTGGGTTATTACATATTTATTCACTTATTTCCAGATAATTTGTAAACTACCCACAATGCACTATTTCTCAACCTCATATGGAGGATCTACTCTGTGCTACCGAGTTCGTATGCTAGCTCAAGCTGGCTAACGTTAGCCACTAGCCACTAGCCACTAGCCGTGATACCATGTAACTACACTTCAGGTCAAAGGTTGGCGATGGGGAGCTACACAACCACCAATCACAGGAAATGGTGCCTTCTTCCCGTGGACTCACGGTGCCTTCTTCCCGTGGGCTCACGGTGCCTTCTTCCCGTGGGCTCACGGTGCCTTCTTCCCGTGGGCTCACGGTGCCTTCTTCTCGTGGGCTCAAGGTGCCTTCTTCCCGTGGGCTCACGGTGCCTTCTTCCCGTGGGCTCACGGTGCCTTCTTCCCGTGGGCTCACGGTGCCTTCTTCCCGTGGGCTCACGGTGCCTTCTTCCCGTGGGCTCACGGTGCCTTCTTCCCGTGGACTCACGGTGCCTTCTTCCCGTGGGCTCACGGTGCCTTCTTCCCGTGGACTCATGGTGCCTTCTTCCCGTTGGCTCATACGTACCTGCTCTAATTTTGTAGGTTTAGGCACTCGTCTGCTCTCCTTTCTGTTTTGTCAACTTTCAGCCATGTTCTCTGTGAAGTAAGCTAATGGAGTTTTGTAAAATGTTCCACTTTGGCTTAGCGCAGATGGAGAAGAGGAGGTGAGGAGATGATCACTGAGAAAGAGCCTGGTCTCTACTGTTCTCTACTGTTTTTTACTGGTCTCTAGTTTACATTATTGGATTCTACTGGACTATTCTGGACTTAAACTGACTCTAATGGTATCTACTGGTCTTTACTTGTTACTACTAGTCTCTACTATTCTCTACTGATCTCTAATGGCATCAACTGGTCTCTACTGATCTCTAACGTTATCTATTGGTCTCTACTGATCTCTACTGATCTCTAACGGTATCTATTGGTCTCTGCTATTCTTTACTGACCTCTAATGGTATCGACTGGTTTCTACTTACCTCTAATGGTATCTACTGGTCTCTACTATTCTCTACTGATATCTAATAGTATCTACTGGTCTCTACTATTCTCTACTGATCTCTAATGGTATCTACTGGTCTCTGATGTTCTCTATGATCTCTAATGGTATCTGCTAGTCTCTACTATTCTCTACTGATCTCTAATGGTATCTACGGGTGTATACTGAACTCTAATGGTATATACTGGTTTCTACTATTCTCTATTGATCTTTAATGGTATCTACTGGTCTCTACTGATCTCTAATGGTATCTACTGGTGTATACTGAACTCTAATGGTATATACTGGTTTCTACTATTCTCTATTGATCTTTAATGGTATCTACTGGTCTCTACTGAACTCTAATGGTAACTACTGGTCTCTACTATTCTCTTCTGATATCTAATGGTATCTACTGTCTCTGATGTTCTCTACTGATCTCTAAATGTATCTGCTGGTCTCTACTATTTTCTACTGACCTCGAATTGTATCTACTGGTGTACACTGAACTCTAATGGTATATACTGGTCTCTACTATTCTCTACTGATCTGTAATGGTATCTACTGTTCTCTGATGTTATCTATTGTTCTCTAATGGTATCTACTAGTGTATACTGAACTGTAATGGCAGATACTGGTCTCTACTATTCTCTACTGATCTGTAATGGTATCTACTAGTCTCTACTATTCTCTACTGATCTTTAATGGTATCTACTGGTCTCTACTATTCTCTAATGATCTCTAATAGTATCTACTGGTCTCTACTATTCTCTACTGATATCTAATGGTATCAACTGGTCTCTGATGTTCTCTACTGATCTCTAATGGTATCTACTGGTCTCTACTATTCTCTACTGCTCTTTAATGGTATAAACTGGTCTCTACTGATTTCTAATGATCTCTAATGGTATCCACTGGTCTCTGCTGATCTCTAATGATATCTACTGGTCTCTACTGATCTTTAATGGTATCTACCAGTCTCTACTATACTCTACTGATCTTTAATGGTATCTAATGCACTCTACTATTCTTTACTGATCTCTAATGGTATTTACTGGTCTCCACTGCTATCTACTAATCTCTTAAGGTATCTACTGGTCTCTGCTATGCTCTACTGATCTCTAATGGTATCTACTGGTCTCTACTATTCTCTACTGATCTCTAATGGTATCTACTGGTCTCTACTATTCTCTACTGATCTGTAACGGCATCTACTGGCCTCTACCTTTCTCTACTGATATCTAATGGTATCTACTGGTCTATACTTACCTCTAATGGTGTCTACTGGTCTCTACTATTCTCTACTGATGTGTAATGGTATCTTCTGCTCTCTAATGATCTGTAATGGTATATTAGGGTCTCTACTATGCTCTACTGATCTGTAATGGTATCTGCTGGTCTCTACTGATCTGTAATGGTCTCTACTGATCTCTACTGATCTGCAATGGTATCTACTGATCTGTAAGGTTCTCTACTGGTCTCTACTGATCTGTAATGGTATCTACTGGTCTCTACTATTCTCTACTGATCTCTAATGGTATCTATTGGTTTCTACTGATCTCAACTGATCTGTAATGGTATCTACTGGTCTCTACTGATCTCTAATGGTATCTACTATTCTCTACTGATCTCTAATGATATCTACTGGTCTCTACTATTCTCTACTGATCTGTAACGGTATCTACTTTCCTTTACCTTTCTCTACTGATCTCTAATGGTATTGACTGGTCCCTACTGATATCTAATGATCTCTACTATTCTCTACTGATCTGTAATGGTATCTACTGGTCTCTACTGATCTGTAAGGCATCTACTGGTCTCTACCATTCTCTACTGATCTGTAATGGTATGTAATGGTCTCTACTAATCTGTAAGGCATCTACTGGTCTCTACCATTCTCTACTGATCTGTAATGGTATCTACTGGTCTCTACTATTCTCTGCTGATCTGTACTGGTATCTACTGGTCTCTACTATTCTATACTGATCTGTACTGGTATCTACTGGTCTCTGCTGATCTGTACTGGTATCTACTGGTCTCTGCTGATCTGTAATGGTATCTACTGGTGGTTCTGTTTTACCGAATGACGTTTAATGTTTGAATGGTGTGGCGACACCAATAAAACTGGACACGGGTCATACACACACACACACACACACACACACAGACCATAACTTTCTGGCTAATTGCTGTACAACAACTCTTGTTGTGAAATAACACCAACATCATCATCTATATAATAACACCAACAACATCACCGAT
>NW_021822843.1:0-22813 GCF_901001165.1 Salmo trutta | reverse complement strand
CTATATAATAACACCAACATACCTATATAATAACCCAACAACATCATCTATATAAAACATAACACAACAACATCTATATAATAACACCATCATCATCTATATAATAACACCATCATCATCTATATAATAACACCATCATCACCTATATAATAACACCAACATCATCGTCTATATAATAACACCATCATCACCTATATAATAACACCATCATCACCTATATATTAACACCAACAGCATTCTCTATATAATAACACCAACAACATCACCTGTATAATACAGCATCAGCATCTATATATAACACCAACACATCACCTATATAATAACACCATCATCATCTATATAATAACACCAACATCACCTATATAATAACACCAACAACATCTATATAATAACACCATCATCATCATCTATATAATAACACCATCATCATCTATATAATAACACCATCATCATCTATATAATAACACCATCATCATCTATATAATAACACCAACAACATCATCTATATAATAACACCAACATCATCATCTATATAATAACACCAACATCATCATCTATATAATAACACCATCATCATCTATATAATAACACCATCATCATCTATATAATAACACCATCATCATCTATATAATAACACCAACAACATCACCTATATAATAGCACCAACAACATCATCTATATAATAACACCAACATCATCATCTATATAATAACACCATCATCATCTATATAATAACACCAACAACATCACCTATATAATAACACCAACAACATCATCTATATAATAACACCAACAACATCATCTATATAATAACACCAACAACATCATCTATACAATAACACCAACATCATCATCTATATAATAACACCAAAATCATCATCTATATAATAACACCAACAACATCATCTATATAATAACACCAACAACATCTATATAATAACACCAACATCATCTATATAATAACACCATCATCATATATATAATAACACCAACATGACCTATATAATAACACCAACAACATCATCTATATAATAACACCAACAACATCTATATAATAACACCAACATCATCTATATAATAACACCATCATCATATATATAATAACACCATCATCACCTATATAATAACACCAACATCATCGTCTATATAATAACACCATCATCACCTATATAATAACACCATCATCACCTATATAATAACACCAACATCATCATCTATATAATAACACCAACAACATCACCTGTATAATAACAGCATCATCATCTATATAATAACACCAACAACATCACCTATATAATAACACCATCATCATCTATATAATAACACCAACATCACCTATATAATAACACCAACAACATCTATATAATAACACCATCATCATCATCTATATAATAACACCATCATCATCTATATAATAACACCATCATCATCATCTATATAATAACACCATCATCATCTATATAATAACACCAACAACATCATCTATATAATAACACCAACATCATCATCTATATAATAACACCATCATCATCATCTATATAATAACACCATCATCATCTATATAATAACACCAACATCATCTATATAATAACACCAACATCATCATCTATATAATAACACCAACATCATCTATATAATAACACCAACATCACCTATATAATAACACCAACAACAACATCTATATAATAACACCAACAACATCATCTATATAATAACACCAACATCATATATATAATAACACCATCATCATCATCTATATAATAACACCAACAACATCACCTATATAATAACACCAACATCATCTATATAATAACACCATCATCACCTATATAATAACAACAACATCATCATCTATATAATAACACCATCATCATCTATATAATAACACCAACAACATCACCTATATAACAACACCAACAACATCATCTATATAATAACACCAACAACATCATCTATATAATAACACCATCATCATCTATATAATAACACCAACAACATAATCTATATAATAACACCAACAACATCATCTATATAATAACACCATCATCATCTATATAATAACACCAACATCATCTATATAGTAACACCAACAACATCATCTATATAATAACACCATCATCATCTATATAATAACACCAACAACATCATCTATATAATAACACCAACATCATCATCTATATAATAACACCATCATCATCTATATAATAACACCAACATCTATATAATAACACCATCATCATCTATATAATAACACCAACTACATCATCTATATAATAACACCAACAACATCATCTATAAAATAACACCATCATCATCATCTATATAATAACAACAACAGCATCATCTATATAATAACACCAACATCATCATCTATATAATAACACCAACATCATCATCTATATAATAACACCATCATCATCTATATAATAACACCAACAACATCCTCTATATAATAACACCAACATCATCATCTATATAATAACACCATCATCATCTATATAATAACACAAACAACATCTATATAATAACACCAACATCATCATCTATATAATAACACCATCATCATCTATATAATAACACCATCATCATCTATATAATAACACCATCATCATCTATATAATAACACCAGCAACATCACCTATATAATAGCACCAACAACATCATCTATATAATAACACCAACATCATCATCTATATAATAACACCATCATCATCTATATAATAACACCATCATCATCTATATAATAACACCAACAACATCACCTATATAATAACACCAACAACATCATCTATATAATAACACCAACATCATCATCTATATAATAACACCATCATCACCTATATAATAACACCAACAACATCTATATAATAACACCAACATCATCACCTATATAATAACACCAACAACATCATCTATATAATAACACCAACAACATCATCTATATAATAACACCAACAACATCTATATAATAACACCAACATCATCTATATAATAACACCATCATCATATATATAATAACACCAACATGACCTATATAATAACACCAACAACATCTATATAATAACACCAACATCATCACCTATATAATAACACCAACATGACCTATATAATAACACCAACAACATCATCTATATAATAACACCAACAACATCTATATTATAACACCAACATCATCTATATAATAACACCATCATCATATATATAATAACACCATCATCACCTATATAATAACACCAACATCATCGTCTATATAATAACACCATCATCACCTATATAATAACACCATCATCACCTATATAATAACACCAACAGCATTCTCTATATAATAACACCAACAACATCACCTGTATAATAACAGCATCATCATCTATATAATAACACCAACAACATCACCTATATAATAACACCATCATCATCTATATAATAACACCAACATCACCTATATAATAACACCAACAACATCTATATAATAACACCATCATCATCTATATAATAACACCATCATCGTCATCTATATAATAACACCATCTTCATCTATATAATAACACCAACAACATCATCTATATAATAACCCCAACATCATCATCTATATAATAACACCATCATCATCATCTATATAATAACACCATCATCATCTATATAATAACACCATCATCATCTATATAATAACACCATCATCATCTATAATAACACCAACAACATCTATATAATAACACCAACATCATCATCTATATAATAACACCAACATCATCATCTATATAATAACACCAACATCATCATCTATATAATAACACCAACATCATCATCTATATAATAACACCAACATCATCATCTATATAATAACACCAACATCATCTATATAATAACACCAACATCACCTATATAATAACACCAACATCATCTATATAATAACACCAACATCATATATATAATAACACCAACAACATCATCTATATAATAACACCAACAACATCTATATATTAACACCAACATCATCATCTATATAATAACACCAACAACATCATCTATATAATAACACCAACATCATCATCTATATAATAACACCAACATCATCATCTATATAATAACACCAACATCATCTATATAATAACACCAACATCATCATCTATATAATAACACCAACAACATCACCTATATAATAACACCAACAACATCATCTATATAATAACACCAACAACATCACCTATATAATAACACCAACATTATCTATATAATAACACCAACAACATCTATATAATAACACCAACATCATCATCTATATAATAACACCATCATCATCATCTATATAATAACACTAACAACATCATCTATATAATAACACCATCATCACCTATATAATAACACCATCATCACCTATATAATAACACCATCATCATCTATATAATAACACCATCATCATCTATATAATAACACCATCATCATCTATATAATAACACCATCATCATCTATATAATAACACCATCATCATCATCTATATAATAACACCAACATCATATATATATATATATATATATATATATATATATATATATATATGTTTGTGTTCCCTTTATTTTTTTGAGCAGTATATATTCATATAACACCAACATCATCAGTTGTTTACAACAAATCAGGAGATGTAAAGATCAATTCCTGATGATTTTGTTGTTATTATATAGATGATATATATAATGTAAAGATCAATTCCAATTCTAACCTTTATGGAAATGAACTTCTATTCATAAAAACCTGATGTTTGAGAAAATATTCCGGTATGTTGTTATGATTATTGCTTTGATGTTTTTAGATGTTATGATTATTGCTTTGTTGTGTTTAGATGTTATGATTATTGCTTTGATGTTTTTAGATGTTATGATTATTGCTTTGTTGTGTTTAGATGTTATGGTTGTGTTATGGTTTATAGTTGTGTTGTTGTGTTTAGATTTTATGGTTTATAGTTGTGTTGTTTTTAGATGTTATAGTTTATAGTTGTGTTGTGTTTAGATGTTATGGTTGTGTTATGGTTGTGTTGTGGTTGTGTTATGGTTGTGTTATGGTTGTGTTATGGTTGTGTTATGGTTGTATTGTGGTTGTTTTGTGGTTGTGTTATGGTTGTGTTATGGTTGTGTTATGGTTGTGTTGTGGTTGTCTTGTGGTTGTGTTATGGTTGTGTTATGGTTGTGTTGTGGTTGTGTTATGGTTGTGTTATGGTTATTGCTGTGTTGTGTACAGATCACCAAGCTGAAGATCGACAGGAACCCATTTGCCAAAGGCTTCAGAGACTCCGGAAGAAACCGGTGAGTTGCACTGGGCTGTGTGTGTGTGTGTGTGTGTGTGTGTGTGTGTATGTGTATGTGTGTGTGTGTGTGTGTGTGTGTGTGTGTGTGTGTGTGTGTGTGTGTGTGTGTGTGTGTGTGTGTGTGTGTGTGTGTGTGTGTGTGTGTGATTGTGTGTGCCCTCAAGCCACTACTCTACAACACAATTAAATTTTACATTTTAGTCATTTAGCAGACGCTCTTATCCAGAGCGACTTACAGTAGTGAATGCGTACATTTCACACGATATCTATGTATACCTGTGTATAGTATTTCTGCCTGCTTGTGTCTCTTCACAGTCCTCACTTTTTCATAAGGTGTATTTTTCCATAAGGTGTATGTATATGACAGTGTGTGTGCATAAATAATATATTCAGTATATATACAGCACCAGTCAAAAGTTTGGACACAGCTACTCATTAAAGGGTTTTTCTTTATTTTGACTATTTTCTACATTGTAGAATAGTAGTGAAGATATTAAAACTGAAATAACACATATGGAATCATGTAGTAACCATAAAAAGTGATAAACAAATCAAAATATATTTTAGATTTTAGATTCATCAAAGTAGCCACCCTTTGCCTTGATGACAGCTCTGCACACTCTTGGCATTCTCTCAACCAGCTTCACCTGGAATGCTTTTCCAACAGTCTTGAAGGAGTTCCCACATATGCTGAGCACTTATTAGCTGCTTTTCCTTCACTCTGCAGTTCAATTCCAAACCATCTCAATTGGGTTGAGGTCGGGTGATTGTGGAGGCCAGGTCATCTGATGCAGCACTCCATCACTCTCCTTCTTGGTCAAATAGCCCTTACACAGCCTGGAGGTGTGTTGGGTCATTGTCCTGTTGAAAAACAAATGATAGTCCCACGAAGCGCAAACCAGATGGGATGGCATATCGCAGCAGAATGCTGTGGTAGTTAAGTGTGCATTGAATAAAAAAAAAAATCACAGACAGCAATTATCTGTTCACCTACTACGTCTCACAAAGATACGGCGGTTGGAACCAAAAATCTCAGATTTGGCCTCATCAGACCATAGGACAGATTTCCAAAAGTCTAATGTCAATTGCTCATGTTTCTTTGCCCAAGCAAGTCTCTTCTTCTTACTGGTGTCCTTTAGTAGTGATTTCTTTGCAGCAATTCGACCATGAAGGCCTGATTTCACGCAGTCTCCTCTGAACAGCTGATGTTGAGATGTGTCTGTTACTTGAACTCTGAAGCATTTATTTGGGCTGCAATTTTTGTGGCAGTTAACTCTATTGAACTTATCCTCTGCAGCAGAGGTAACTCTGGATCTTCCTTTCCTGTGGCGGTCCTCATGCGAGCCAGTTTCCTCATAGCACTTGATGGTTTTTGCGACAGTACTTGAAGAAACTTTCAAAGTTCTTGAAATTTTCCGTATTGACTGACCTTCATGTGTTAAAGTAATGATGGACTGTCATTTTTCTTTGCTTATTTGAGCTGTTCTTGCCATAATATGGACTTGGTCTTTTACCAAATAGGGCTATCTTCTGTATACCACCCCTACCTTGTTACAACACAACTGATTGGCTCAAACGCATTAAGAAGGAAATAAATTCCACAAATTAACTTTTAAAGAGCACACCTGTTAATTGAAATGCATTCCAGGTGACTACCTCATGAAGCTGGTTGAGAGAATGCCAAGAGTGTGCAAAGCTGTCATCAAGGTAAAGGGTGGCTAATTTGAAGAATCTCAAATACAACACATTTTTTTATTTGTTTAACACTTTTTTGTTTACTACATGATTCCATATGTGTTTATTCATAGTTTTGATGTCTTCACTATTATTCTACAATTGTTTTCACATTAGACAATGCACAATACCCAAATCACATTTCCATCATTTCCATCTCTTGTCCAATCAAAAGTGTGATCATTTAAAGAAATCTTTCACAATCATTGATACAAAAACTAAATGTATTGACCAGATATAATTACAACATACAGTACATCAGACTTTACTTTTTTTTAATGGCTTTGGTGCAGTTTTCACCAGTATGTGATACATTTTCACAACTCTTGACAGATCATCAAAAAAAACACACAAAACTGCTCTCAGTTGATGATCACTTAAATGTTTGGTAAAACCTATAGAGGGGGGTACTGTAATACCGTATAGTAGTGTAATACTGTAATACAGTGCATACTGAAAGTATTCAAACCTCTTGACTTTTTCCACATTTGTGACCGACCGCCTTGATTCGGTCTTATGTAGCGAAATTTGAGTGTGTTTTTTTACATTGGATAAAAGTAGAGACTCAGAGCTACAAAATGGTATATCATACACTGCATTTGAGGAAACAATGGGAAAGTAATTCTGCTATGAAAGTTGTTCAACTTGTAAACTCACTTTTTAGTAAATGGCCCCTGAATGTTTTGGTACCTACTGAGAGATCTTCGTTGTCTACACCCATTCAGCCTTGCTGTCACGACTTCCGCCGAAGTTGGTGCCTCTCCTTGTTCGGGTGGCGTTCGGCGGTCGACGTCACCGGCTTTCTAGCTGCCACCGATCTACGTTTCTTTTTCTATGTTGTTCTGTCTTGATTGTACACACCTGGTTCCCATTACATTATAATTTATTCCCTATTTAACCCTCTGGTTCCCACATGGTTTTGTGCGTGTTTGTTCTTTATTTAGTGTTCAAGGCTTCTGTGCGCTGGTGTGTTTTTCCCTGCGTGGAAATCATTGTTGTTTCTTTTCAAGTAAAGTACGTCTCTTACTCAGTTATGTGTCCTGCGCCCGACTCCGTCCTACCGCTGCACACTGACACTTGACACTCGCTCACACCCTCTTAAGCCTTAGCCCCACCCTTCTCTTTAAGGATTCTCATGTGAGTTCATGTGCTAAACAGTGAGCAGTATAGTACAGATTATGCCTAGTTTCTAGTTTCCTAGTTTCTTCACATTTTGTTACATTACAGACTTATTCAAAAATGGATTCCCCCAAAATATCCTGGTCAATCTATGCACAATACACCATAATGACTAAGCAAAAACTGGTTTTTAGAAATTATTGCAAATTTATAAAAAATTAAAAAACTGAAATATCACATTTACATAAGTATTCAGACCCTTTACTCAGTACTTTGTTGAAGCACCTTTGGCAGTGATTACAGCCTCAAGTCTTCTTGGGTATTATGCTACAAGCTTGGCACACCTGTATTTGGGGAGTTTCTCCCATTCTTCTCTGCAGATCCTCTCAAACTCTGTCAAGTTGGATGGGGAGCGTCACTGCCCAGATATTTTCAGGTCTCTCCAGAGATGTTCGATCAGGTTCAAGTCCGGGCTCTGGCTGGGCCACTCAATGACCTTCAGAGACTTGTCCCGAAGCCACTCCTGCGTTGTCTTGGCTGTGTGCTTAGGGTCGTTGTCCTGTCGGATGATGAACCTTCGCCCCAGTCTGAGGTCCTGAGCACTCTGGAGCAGGTTTTCATCAAGGATCTCTGTACTTTGCTCCGTTCATCTTTCCCTCGATCCTGGCTAGTCTCCCAGTCCCTGCTGCTGAAAAACATCCCCACAGCATGATGCTGCCACCACCATGCTTCACCGTAGGGATGGTGCCAGGTTTCCTCCAGGCGTGACACTTGGCATTCAGGCCAAAGAGTTCAATCTTGTATTCATCAGACCAGAGAATCTTGTTTCTCATGGTCTGATAGTCCTTTAGGTGCTTTTGGCAAACTCCAATCGGATTGTCATGTGCCTTTAAAAAATATATATTTCACCTTTATTTAACCAGGTAGGCTAGTTGAGAACAAGTTCTCATTTACAACTGTGACCTGGCCAAGATAAAGCAAAGCAGTGCGACAAAAACAACAACACAGAGTTACACATAAACAAACGTACAATCAATAACACAATAGAAAAATCTAGTGTGCAAATGTAGAAGATTAGGGAGGTAAGGCAATAAATAGACAATAGAGGCAAACTAATTAAATGTTTTACTGAGGAGTGGCTTCCGTCTGGCCACTCTACCATAAATGCCTGATTGGTGGAGTGCTGCAGAGATGGTTGTCCTTCTGGAAAGTTCTCCCATCTCCACAGATGAACTCTGGAAGTCTGTCAGAGTGACCAGCGGGTTAATGGTCACCTCCCTGACCAAGGCCCTTTTCACCCGATTGCTCAGTTTGGCTGGGCAGCCAGCTCTCTAGGAAGATTCTTGGTGGTTCCAAACATCTTCCATTTAAGAATGATGGAGGCCACTGTGTTCTTGGGGACCTTCAATGCTGCAGAAATGTTTTGGTACCCTTCCCCAGATCTGTGCCTCAACACAATCCTGTCTCTGAGCTCTACGGACAATTCCTTCGACCTCAAGGCTTGGTTTTTGCTCTAACATGCACTGTCAACTGTGGGACCTTTTATATAGACAGGTGTGTGCCTTTCCAAATCATGTCCAATTAATTGAATTTACCACAGGTGGACTCCAGTCAAGTTGTAGAAACATCTCAAGGATGATCAATGGAAACAGGATTCAACTGAGCTCAATTTCACATCTCATAGCAAAGGGTCTGAATTCGTATGTTGATAAGGTATTTCTGTTTTTTTATATCGAATACAATTTCTAAAAACCTGTTTTCGCTTTGTCATTAGGGGGTATTGTGGTGTAGATTGAATTTTAAGAAAAGACTGTAACGTAACAAAATATGGGAAAAGTCAAGGGTCTGAATACTTTCCGAATGCCCTGTCTATGCAGCTTACGTAGCAGACACTTTCATCAGTCCGCACGTTTTGGTATTTGACCCCAGTGGGAATCGAACCCATAACTCTGGTGTTGCCAGTTCTCTTATGAACTGAGCCACGTACAGGACCATTACAAGTACAATAAAATACGGGAAAATTCCCATCCAAATGAGTGTACCATTCCTCCTTCAGGCCAAAAAGCTTTTTACACCAGGTGCATGAACAAATGAGGATATTTACTGCGATTTCGATGAGAACCTATGGCCAAATGCTCAAGCCCCTGCTCGATGCAAACTAGAGCCTACTAAACATTATGTTTCTGTCATTTCTTTTATTCTGATTCCATTGTGGAGAAATCTCTTCAATTATCACAGATAAAAATGATAGAAATTTGATGTTCGGTTAATTTTACTGGGTATTGTAATTGTATTGTCTAATGTTACAACAGTGTAATGTACTGTATATTACATTTTTTTGGCATAACTGGTTGTTAAAATGACTAAATTGAGAAGATATCATTCTGTTGTGTTTTGGTGAATAAGTCAATGTTCTCATTTTATTTCACAGAAAACCTACAGTATATGTTGAATCAATGGTAAAAAAAATGTCTACAAACAAAATGAATGCAGATTTCTTTTGAAAACTCCCCAATTTCGTTTTATCCAATTGGTAGTTACAGTCTTGTCTCATCACTGTTACTGGTGTAGCAGGGTGAGGTATAGTGTTGGGGTAGTAGAGTGAGGTATAGTGTTGGGGTAGTAGAGTGAGGTACGGTGGGGGGTAGCAGGGTGAGGTATAGTGGGGGGTACTAGAGTGAGGTACGGTGGGGGGTAGCAGGGTGAGGTACGGTGGGGGGGGTAGTAAGGTGAGGTATAGTGTTGGGGTAGTAGAGTGAGGTATGGTGGGGGGTAGCAGGGTGAGGTATAGTGGGGGGTAGCAGGGGGAGGTATAGTGGGGGGGGTAGCAGGGTGAGGTATAGTGGGGGTAGCAGGGTGAGGTATAGTGGGGGGTAGCAGGGTGAGGTATAGTGGGGGGGTAGCAGGGTGAGGTATAGTGGGGGGTAGCAGGGTGAGGTATAGTGGGGGGTAGCAGGGTGAGGTATAGTGGGGGGTAGCAGGGTGAGGTATAGTGGGGGGGTAGCAGGGTGAGGTATAGTGGGGGGTAGCAGGGTGAGGTATAGTGGGGGGGTATAGCAGGGTGAGGTATAGTGGGGTGAGGTATAGCAGGGTGATGTATAGTGGGGGGTAGCAGGGTGAGGTATAGCAGGGTGAGGTATAGTGGGGTGGTAGCAGGGTGAGGTATAGCAGGGTGAGGTATAGTGGGGTGGTAGCAGGGTGAGGTATAGTGGGGGGGGTAGCAGGGTGAGGTATAGCAGGGTGAGGTATAGCAGGGTGAGGTATAGTGGGGGGGTAGCAGGGTGAGGTATAGTGGGGGGGTAGCAGGGTGAGGTATAGTGGGGGGGGTAGCAGGGTGAGGTATAGTGGGGGGTAGCAGGGTGAGGTATTGTGGGGGGTAGCAGGGTGAGGTATAGTGGGGGTAGCAGGGTGAGGTATAGTGGGGGGGTAGCAGGGTGAGGTATTGTGGGGGGTGGCAGGGTGAGGTTTGGGGGGTTAGCAGGGTGAGGTATAGCAGGGTGAGGTAGCAGGGTGAGGTATAGTGGGGGGGTAGCAGGGTGAGGTATAGCAGGGTGAGGTATAGTGGGGGTTAGCAGGGTGAGGTATAGCAGGGTGAGGTATAGTGGGGTGGTATCAGGGTGAGGTATAGTGGGGGGTTAGCAGGGTGAGGTATAGTGGGGGGTAGCAGGGTGAGGTATAGCAGGGTGAGGTATAGCAGGGTGAGGTATAGTGGGGTGAGGTAGCAGGGTGAGGCATAGTGGGGTGTAGCAGGGTGAGGTATAGCAGGGTGAGGTATAGTGGGGGGGTAGCAGGGTGAGGTATAGTGGGGGGGTAGCAGGGTGAGGTATAGCAGAGTGAGGTATAGTGGGGGGTAGCAGGGTGAGGTATAGCAGGGTGAGGTATAGTGGGGGGGGTAGCAGGGTGAGGTATAGTGGGGGGGTAGCAGGGTGAGGTATAGCAGGGTGAGGTAAAGTGGGGGGGTAGCAGGGTGAGGTATAGCAGGGTGAGGTATAGTGGGGGGGTAGCAGGGTGAGGTATAGCAGGGTGAGGTATAGTGGGGAGTAGCAGGGTGAGGTATAGTGGGGGGTAGCAAGGTGAGGTATAGCAGGGTGATGTATAGTGAGGTATAGCAGGGTGAGGTATAGTGGGGGGTAGCAGGGTGAGGTATAGCAGGGTGAGGTATAGTGGGGGGTAGCAGGGTGGGGTATAGCAGGGTGAGGTATAGCGGGGGGGTAGCAGGGTGAGGTATAGTGGGGGGTAGCAGGGTGAGGTATAGTGGGGGGTAGCAGGGTGAGGTATAGTGGGGGGGGTAGCAGGGTGAGGTATAGTGAGGTGAGGTATAGTGGGGGGATAGCAGGGTGAGGTATAGCAGGGTGAGGTATAGCAAGGTGAGGTATAGTGGGGGGATAGCAGGGTGAGGTATAGAAGGGTGAGGTATAGTGGGGGGGTAGCAGGTTGAGGTATAGCAGGGTGAGGTATAGTGGGGGGGTAGCAGGGTGAGGTATAGTGGTGTGAGGTATAGCAGGGTGAGGTATAGTGGGGGGTTAGCAGGGTGAGGTATAGTGGGGGGTAGCAGGGTGAGGTATAGCAGGGTGAGGTATAGTGGGGGGGTTGCAGGGTGAGGTATAGCAGGGTGATGTATAGTGGGGGGTAGCAGGGTGAGGTATAGTGGGGGGGTAGCAGGGTGAGGTATAGTGGAGGGGTAGCAGGGTGAGGTATAGTGGGGGGTAGCAGGGTGAGGTATAGTGGGGTGAGATATAGCAGGGTGAGGTATAGTGGGGTGAGGTAGCAGAGTGAGGTATAGTGGGGGGTAGCAGGGTGAGGTATAGTGGGGGGGTAGCAGGTTGAGGTATAGCACGGTGAGGTATAGTGGAGGGTAGCAGGGTGAGGTATAGTGGGGGGTAGCAGGGTGAGGTATAGTGGGGTGAGGTATAGCAGGGTGAGGTATAGTGGGGGGTAGCAGGGTGAGGTATAGCAGGGTGAGGTATAGTGGGGGGGTAGCAGGGTGAGGTATAGTGGGGGTAGCAGGGTGAGGTATAGCAGGGTGAGGTATATCAGGGTGAGGTAGCAGGTTGAGGTATAGTGGGGGTAGCAGGGTGAGGTAGCAGGGTGAGGTATATCAGGGTGAGGTAGCAGGGTGAGGTATAGTGGCGGGTAGTAGGGTGAGGTATAGCAGGGTGAGGTATAGTGGGGGGTAGCAGGGTGAGGTATAGTGGGGGGTAGCAGGGTGAGGTATAGTGGGGGGGTAGCAGGGTGAGGTATAGTGGGGGGGTAGCAGGGTGAGGTATATTAGGGTGAGGTAGGGTGAGGTATAGCAGGGTGAGGTAGCAGGGTGAGGTAGCAGGGTGAGGTATATCAGGGTGAGGTAGCAGGGTGAGGTATAGTGGGGGTAGCAGGGTGAGGTATAGCAGGGTGAGGTATATCAGGGTGAGGTAGCAGGGTGAGGTATAGTGGGGGGTAGTAGGGTGAGGTAGAAGGGTGAGGTATAGCAGGGTGAGGTATAGCAGGGTGATGTATAGTGGGGGGTAGCAGGGTGAGGTATTGTGGGGGGTAGCAGGGTGTGGTATATCAGGGTGAGGTATATCAGGGTGAGGTATAGTATGTGATTCTCTGTCTTCATGCTCCTGCGTTATGATTTGTTCATGAAGCCATTTGAAAGTTATTCCCTCGCTATACAGGGCTGGCAGTGGCCAATCAAGCGGCCGGGTTCATGTCCCAAATTACCTCCATGGAGACCAGAGAGGCCAAACCGCTGCAATGCCTGGTGGGAGGGTCCAGAGAGGCCAAACCTCTGCAATGCCTGGTGGGAGGGTCCAGAGAGGCCAAACCGCGTGTTAAGATGTCACGTCCACCGCTGCAATGCCTGGTGGGAGGGTCCAGGGAGGCCAAACTGCTGCAATGCCTGGTGGGAGGGTCCAGAGAGGCCAAACCGCTGCAATGCCTGGTGGGAGGATCCAGAGAGGGAGGGTGTTTTTGTGTGTATAAGTCTGTTTGTGTAGATACACTATGTGGACACCCTTTTAAATGAGTGGCTTTGGCTTTTTCAGCCACACCCGTTGCTGACAGGTGTATAAAGTCGACCACACAGCCACGGATTCTCCGTAGACAAACAATAGCAGGAGAATGGTCTTACTGAAGAGCTCAGTGACTTCCAATGTGGCACCGTCATAGGATGCGACCTTTCCAACAAGTCATGTTATTGTGAAGTGGAAATGACTAAGAGCAACAACGGCTCAGCCGCAAAGTGGTAGACCACACAAGCTCAAAGAACGGGACCGCCGAGTGTTGAAGTAGCTCGTCAGAATCGTCTGTCCTCGGTTGCAACACTCACAACGAGTTCCAAACTGCCTCTGGAAGCAACGTCAGCACAATAACTGTTCGTCTGGAGCTTCATGAAATGGGTTTCCATGGCCGAGCAGCCGCACACAAGCCTCAGATCACCATGCGCAATGCCAAGCGTCAGTTGGAGAGGTGTAAAGCTCACCGCCATTGGACTATGGAGCAGTGGAAATGTGTTCTCTGGAGTGATGAATCACGCTTCACCATCTGGCAGTATGACGGACGGTTTTGGCGGATGCCAGGAGAATGCTACCTGCCCGAATGCATAGTGCCAACTGTAAAGTTTGGTGGAGGAGGAATAATGGTCTGGAGCTGTTTTTCATGGTTCGGCCCCTTAGTTACAACAACCAATTACATTCTAGAAAATTCTGTGCTTCAATCTTTGTGGCAACAGTCTGGGGAAGGCCTTTATCCTGTTTCAGCATTACAATGCCCCTGTGCACAAAGTGAAGTTCATATAGAAATGCTTTATCGAGATCGGTATGGAAGAACTTGACTGGCTCTGACCTCAACTCCATCGAACACCTTTGGGATTAATTGGAACACCTCACTAACACTCTTCTTGCTGAATAACAAACAACAATGGTCCAACAACTAGTGGAAAGCCTTCCCAGAAGATGGGAGGTTGTTACAGTAGCAAAGGGGGGACCAACTCCATATTAATGACCATGATGTTGGGATGAGATGTCGGACAAGCAGGTGTCCACATTCTGTTGGCCACATGGTGAATCTGACACTATGAATGTGTTTGTGGATAATCTAACTGTGTGTGTGTGTGTGTGTTGCAGGATGGGCCTGGAGGTTCTGGCTGAGTCGTATGGGTTCTGGCGTCCTTCTCTCAGAACCATGACGTTTGAAGACATCACTGGAATGAAACAAGGTGACAACGTTTGTGTTAGAAGTAGAAGTTTGTAAAGTTATTGCTACAACAACTTTCTGAGTTAATGTCCATGTCTATAATGATACAGCTGATACTGTCTGTCTATAACGATACATCTGATACTGACTGTCTATAATGATACAGCTGATACTGTCTGTCTATAACGATACATCTGATACTGTCTGTCTATAACGATACAGCTGTTATTGTCTGTCTATAACGATACATCTGATACTGTCTGTCTATAACGATACAGCTGATACTGTCTGTCTATAATGATACAGATGATACTGTCTGTCTATAACGATACAGATGTTACTGTCTGTCTATAACGATACAGATGTTACTGTCTATCTATAACGATACAGCTGATACTGTCTGTCTATAATGATACAGCTGATACTGTCTGTCTATAACGATACATCTGATACTGTCTGTCTATAATGATACAGATGTTACTTTCTGTCTATAACGATACAGCTGATACTGTCTATAACGATACATCTGATACTGTCTGTCTATAACGATACATCTGATACTGTCTGTCTATAACGATACATCTGATACTGTCTGTCTATAATGATACAGCTGATACTGTCTGTCTATAATGATACAGATGTTACTGTCTGTCTATAACGATACATCTGATACTGTCTGTCTATAATGATACAGCTGATACTGTCTGTCTATAACGATACAGCTGATACTGTCTGTCTATAACGATACATCTGATACTGTCTGTCTATAATGATACAGCTGATACTGTCTGTCTATAACGATACAGCTGATACTGTCTGTCTATAACGATACAGCTGATACTGTCTGTCTATAACAATACAGCTGATACTGTCTGTCTATAATGATACAGCTGTTACTGTCTATAACGATACAGCTGAGACTGTCTGTCTATAACGATACAGCTGATACTGTCTTTCTATAACGATACAGCTGATACTGTCTGTCTATAACGATACAGCTGATACTGTCTGTCTATAACGATACAGCTGATACTGTCTGTCTATAACGATACAGCTGATACTGTCTGTCTATAATGATACAGCTGATACTGTCTGTCTATAACGATACAGCTGATACTGTCTGTCTATAACGATACAGCTGTTACTGTCTATAACGATACAGCTGATACTGTCTGTCTATAACGATACAGCTGATACTGTCTGTCTATAACGATACAGCTGATACTGTCTGTCTATAACGATACAGCTGATACTGTCTATAATGATACTGGTGTCTCTGACCCCTGTCTGTCTATAATGACACTGGTGTCTCTGACCCCCTGTCTGTCTATAATGATACTGGTGTCTCTGGCCCCCTGTCTGTCTATAATGATACTGGTGTCTCTGACCCCCTGTCTGTCTGTCTATAATGATACTGGTGTCTCTGACCCCCTGTCTGTCTATAATGATACTGGTGCCTCTGACCCCCTGTCTGTCTATAATGATACTGGTGTCTCTGACCCCCTGTCTGTCTGTCTATATTGATACTGTTGTCTCTGACCCCCTGTCTGTCTATAATGATACTGGTGTCTCTGACCCCCTGTCTGTCTATAATGATACTGGTGTCTCTGACCCCCTGTCTGTCTATAATGATACTGGTGTCTCTGACCCCCTGTCTGTCTGTCTATAATGATACTGGTGTCTCTGACCCCCTGTCTGTCTATAATGATACTGGTGTCTCTGACCCCCTGTCTGTCTATAATGATACTGGTGTCTCTGACCCCCTGTCTGTCTGTCTATAATGATACTGGTGTCTCTGACCCCCTTTCTGTCTGTCTATAATGATACTGGTGTCTCTGACCCACTGTCTGTCTATAATGATACTGGTGTCTCTGACCCCCTGTCTGTCTATAATGATACTGGTGTCTCTGGCCCCCTGTCTGTCTATAATGATACTGGTGTCTCTGACCCCCTGTCTGTCTATAATGATACTGGTGTCTCTGGCCCCCTGTCTGTCTATAATGATACTGGTGTCTCTGACCCCCTGTCTGTCTATAATGATACTGGTGTCTCTGACCCCCTTTCTGTCTGTCTATAATGATACTGGTGTCTCTGACCCCCTGTCTGTCTATAATGATACTGGTGTCTCTGACCCCCTGTCTGTCTAAAATGATACTGGTGTCTCTGACCCCCTGTCTGTCTATAATGATACTGGTGTCTCTGACCCCCTGTCTGTCTATAATGATACTGGTGTCTCTGACCCCCTGTCTGTCTATAATGATACTGGTGTCTCTGACCCCCTGTCTGTCTATAATGATACTGGGGTCTCTGACCCCCTGTCTGTCTGTCTATAATGATACTGGTGTCTCTGACCCCCTGTCTGTCTATAATGATACTGGTGTCTCTGACCCCCTGTCTGTCTATAATGATTCTGGTGTCTCTGACCCTCTGTCTGTCTATAATGATACTGGTGTCTCTGACCCCCTGTCTGTCTATAATGATACTGGTGTCTCTGACCCCCTGTCTGTCTATAATGATACTGGTGTCTCTGACCCCCTGTCTGTCTATAATGATAATGATACTGGTGTCTCTGACCCCCTGTCTGTCTATAATGATACTGGTGTCTCTGACCCCCTGTCTGTCTATAATGATACTGGTGTCTCTGACCCCCTGTCTGTCTATAATGATACTGGTGTCTCTGACCCCCTGTCTGTCTATAATGATACTGGTGTCTCTGACCCCCTGTCTGTCTATAATGATACTGGTGTCTCTGACCCCCTGTCTGTCTATAATGATACTGGTGTCTCTGACCCCCTATCTGTCTGTCTATAATGATACTGGTGTCTCTGACCCCCTGTCTGTCTCTCTGCAGGAGTCCCGGGGTCACATGGAGGTTCATCTCACCTGCTCTCTTCTTCTCCTTGCTCCTCCCCGTTCAAGGTGTGCTCTCTCTCTCCCCTGGACTACACCATCAGCCGACCAACACATGCACACGCGCACAACCTCCATCGCTACGGAAACCCCGCTTCCCCCTTCCCTCTTCCTGCGTTGCGAAGACCGTCAGCTTATGACAGTGATGTATTCTGCTCTCAGATTGGCTACCTGCAACCTGTCCCCCCCCAGGACAGTATCTGCCTCCATTACCCCCAGTACGGTCTCTACGGTTACTCCAACCCCCTTACTCACATCGCAGCCAACCCAGACAAGATGGCGGTTGCTGGTGGCGCTGTGTCCAATCGGAACCCTTTCCTCGGCTCCTCCCCAAGTAGGAACACTGACGGACAGTCTGGGCATGCTCAATGGAGACCAGCAGGCCAACTTCACCGCCCACATGAGCTGAGACATGTTTCTAAAACCTGACCCCTCGATGTTTCTACGGCAACAGGCTGCTGCTCCGTGGAGAGGGTGTGGTGTGGGAATCACCAGCCAATGAGGATTGACGAGACATGTACAGTCCTATGGGGAGAAAGAGAGCGACAGCTTTGGAGACTGTTTGTGTTGAAGAGAGAGAACTACGCTCACTAATGGGATATTGTTATTAGGTACCCGTTGTTGTTATTGATGTTGTTTTTTTCTAAACATCTGATTAAAGGAATAAATGGACACTATGAGATACTGAAACATCTGCAGAGGTCTGGTATAAACAATTCTGGAGACAGACTCCAGTTATAAACAGAGACAGAGAGACAGACTCCAGTTATACACAGAGACAGAGAGACAAACTCCAGTTATAAACAGAGACAGAGAAAGAGAGACAGACTCCAGTTATAAACAGAGACAGAGACAGAGACAGACTCCAGTTACACACAGAGACAGAGAGACAAACTCCAGTTATAAACAGAGACAGAGACAGAGACAGACTCCAGTTATACACAGAGACAGAGACAGAGAGACAGACTCCAGTTATACACAGAGACAGAGACAGACTCCAGTTATACACAGAGACAGAGACAGAGAGACAGACTCCAGTTATAGACAGAGACAGAGAGACAAACTCCAGTTATACACAGAGACAGAGACAGAGAGACAGACTCCAGTTATACACAGACAGAGACAGACTCCAGTTATACACAGAGACAGACACAGAGAGACAGACTCCAGTTATAGACAGAGACAGAGAGACAGACTCCAGTTATAAACAGAGACAGAGACAGAGAGGCAGACTCCAGATATACACAGAGACAGAGAGACAGACTCCAGTTATAAACAGACACAGAGACAGAGACAGACTCCAGTTATACACAGAGACAGAGACAGAGAGACAGACTACAGTTATAAACAGAGACAGAGAGACAGACTCCAGTTATAAACAGAGACAGAGACAGAGAGACAAACTCCAGTTATGAACAGAAACAGAGACAGAGAGACAGACTCCAGTTATAAACAGAGACTGAGAGACAGACTCCAGTTATAAACAGAGACAGAGACAGAGAGACAGACTCCATTTATAAACAGACAGAGAGACAGACTCCAGTTATAAACAGAGACAGAGAGACAGACTCCAGTTTTAAACAGAGACAGAGACAGAGAGAGAGAGACTCCAGTTATAAACAGAGACAGAGACAGAGAGACAGGCTCCAGTTATAAACAGAGACAGAGACAGAGAGACAGACTCCAGTTATAAACAGAGACAGAGACAGACTCCAGTTGTACACAGAGACAGAGAGACAGACTCCAGTTATACACAGAGACAGAGACAGAGAGACAGACTCCAGTTATAAACAGAGACAGAGACAGAGAGACAGACTCCAGTTAGAAACAGAGACAGAGACAGACTCCAGTTATAAACAGAGAAAGAGTGACAGACTCCAGTTATAAACAGAGACAGAGACAGAGAGACAGACTCCAGTTATAAACAGAGACAGAGAGACAGACTCCAGTTATAAACAGAGACATAGACAGAGAGACAGACTCCTGCTATCCCCCACCTCTCTCTGTCCCCAGTTTCTCTCTCTCTTGACAGCTACATCAACGACCCACAGCCGGTGTCAACAGAATACCACACACACACACACACACACACACACACACACACACACACACACACACACACACACACACACACACACACATGCTGAACCACATATTACACGGATATACAAAGACATTTGCAGATGTATGTATGTGTGTTTCTTAGCGTGTATTAGCATGTGTGTGTGTGTGTGTGTGTGTGTGTGTGTGTGTGTGTGTGTGTGTGTGTGTGTGTGTGTGTGCGTGCGTGCGTGCGTGCGTGCGAGTGTGTGTGTGTGTGTGTGCGAGTGTGTGTGTGTGTGTGTGTGTGCGTGCGTGTGCGTGCGCGCGCACGTGCGTGCGTGCGTGCGTGTGTGTGTGTGTATGTGTGTGTGTGTGTGTGTGTGTGTGTGTAATTCTGTCCTGATAGTGGTTATGTATTAGACATGATCTCATTGCCTCACTGTGTTTATTTGTTTCTGTGGCGACAGAGCTGTCACCACCTGCTACCACCCAGATAGAGCTGTCAATCACTCTCTGTAACCACTCAGAGCCCCTGGCTTGGAACTATGACTGACAGAAAGGACTATGTCACCACGCTGAGCTAAATGTCTTCAGATCAGTGAATATTACAGGACAGGAAGTAACACAGGATGGAACTCTGACTGGAACGTCATGGCAATACATTGTTTATTCCACCTCCTCTCCTCTAGGGGACAGTGTGGTGGTAGTCTAGGTGACAGTGTGGCGGTAGTCTAGGTGACAGTGTGGTGGTAGTCTAGGTGACAGTGTGGCAGTAGTCTAGGGGACAGTGTGGCGGTAGTCTAGGTGACAGTGTGGTGGTAGTCTAGTTGACAGTGTGGTGGTAGTCTAGGTGACAGTGTGGCGGTAGTCTAGGTGACAGTGTGGTGGTAGTCTAGGTGACAGTGTGGCGGTAGTCTAGGGGACAGTGTGGCGGTAGTCTAGGTGACAGTGTGGTGGTAGTCTAGGTGACAGTGTGGTGGTAGTCTAGGGACAGTGTGGTGGTAGTCTAGGTGACAGTGTGGTGGTAGTCTAGGTGACAGTGTGGTGGTAGTCTAGGGGACAGTGTGGTGGTAGTCTAGGTGACAGTGTGGTGGTAGTCTAGGTGACAGTGTGGTGGTAGTCTAGGTGGACAGTGTGGTGGTAGTCTAGGGGACAGTGTGGTGGTAGTCTAGGTGACAGTGTGGTGGTAGTCTAGGTGACAGTGTAGTGGTAGTATAGATGACAGTGTGGTGGGAGTCTAGGTGACAGTGTGGTGGCAGTCTAGCGGACTGTGTGGTGGTAGTCTAGGGGACAGTGTGGTGGTAGTCTAGGTGACAGTGTGGTGGTAGTCTAGGTGACAGTGTGGTGGTTGTCTAGGTGACTGTGTGGTGGTAGTCTAGGGGACAGTGTGGTGGTAGTCTAGGTGACAGTGTGGTGGTAGTCTAGGTGACAGTGTGGTGGTTGTCTAGGGGACAGTGTGGTGGTAGTCTAGGTGACAGTGTGGTGGTAGTCTAGGGGACAGTGTGGTGGTAGTCTAGGTGACAGTGTGGTGGTAGTCTTGGTGACAGTGTGGTGGTAGTCTAGGGGACAGTGTGGTGGTAGTCCAGGGGACAGTGTGGTGGTAGTCTAGGTGACAGTGTTGTGGTAGTCTAGGTGACAGTGTGGAGGTAGTCTAGGTGACAGTGTGGTGGTAGTCTTGGGGACAGTGTGGTGGTCTAGGTGACAGTGTGGTGGTAGTCTAGGTGACAGTGTGGTGGTAGTCTAGGTGACAGTGTTGTGGTAGTCTAGGGGACAGTGTGGTAGTCTAGGGGACAGTGTGGGGTAGTCTAGGGGACAGTGTGGTGTAGTCTAGGTGACGTGTGGTGGTAGTCTAGGGGACAGTGTGTGGTAGTCTAGGTGACAGTGTGGTGGTATTCTAGGGGACAGTGTGGTGGTAGTCTAGGTGACAGTGTGGTGGTAGTCTAGGTGACAGTGTGGTGGTAGTCTAGGTGACAGTGTGGTGGTAGTCTAGGTGACAGTGTGGTGGTAGTCTAGGTGACAGTGTGTCTAGGGGACAGTGTGGTGGTAGTCTAGGGGACAGTGTGGTGGTAGTCTTAGGGGACAGTGTGGTGGTAGTCTAGGGGACAGTGTGGTGGTAGCTAGGTGACAGTGTTGTGGTAGTCTAGGTGAACAGTGTGGTGGTAGTCTAGGTGACAGGTGTGGTGGTGGTCTAGGGGACAGTGTGGTGGTAGTCTAGGGGACAGTGTGGTGGTAGTCTAGGTGACAGTGAAGTGGTAGTCTAGGTGACAGTGTGGTGGGAGTCTAGGGGACAGTGTGGTGGTAGTCTAGGTGACAGTGTGGTGGTAGTCTAGGTGACAGTGTGGTGGTAGTCTAGGTGACAGTGTGGTGGTAGTCTAGGTGAAAGTGTTGTGGTAGTCTAGGGGACAGTGTGGTGGTAGTCTAGGTGACAGTGTGGTGGTAGTCTAGGGGACAGTGTGGTGGTAGTCTAGGGGACAGTGTGGGGTAGTCTAGGTGACAGTGTTGGGTAGTCTAGGTGACAGTCTGGTGGTAGTC
>NW_021822842.1:112500-113525 GCF_901001165.1 Salmo trutta | reverse complement strand
AATGCTTACTACAAGGCAGTGTTGCTGATGAAATAGTGTAAGAGCACACCCTCGTGGACAAAAAGCTTACAGCACCTGGTATTCCCAGGCAGTCTCCCATCCAAGTCTAACCAGGCCGACCCTGCTTAGCTTCCGAGATCAGACGAGATCGGGCGTACCCAGGCTGTATGGCCGTAAACGATAAACAATCTCTTGGTACAACATATATAGTCAAAGTGAGTCTGATAAACAGACATTGCATTTTCACCAATTAGATAAGCAGCTTGACTTGTGTCACTGAGACAAAGTAGAAGAAATTACAACACTGGTAGCCATCACTTTATACACAGGTAGTTGGATAAAATACAAACTTTATTTCTTTTCAATCATTTGAACAGGGTAAGGGAGCACAAAGCACACACAAGCTGCATTCAGCAACAATGTTATTATTTGTCTTATAAATACAAGGCAGATGCTAACTGACAACACACGGAACTTTGATCCTATTAAAAAGGCAGGAAGCTGCATTTAGTCAATTCATCATTAAATGCTTACTACAATGCAGTGTTGCTGATGAAAAGTGTAGAGCCACCCTAGTGGAAAAAAAGCTTACAGCACCTGGTATTCCCAGGCGGTCTCCCCATCCAAGTACTAACCAGGCCCGACTCTGCTTAGCTTCCGAGATCAGACGAGATCGGGCTACCCAGGCTGGTATGGCCTTAAACGAAAAACAATCTCTTGGTAGAACATATATAGTCAAAGTGAGTCTGATAAACAGACATTGCATTTTCACCAATTAGATAAGCAGCTTGAACTTTGTGTCACTGAAAAAGTAGAAGAAATTACAAACACTGTACCATCACTTTATAGCACAGTAGTTGGATAAAATACAAACTTTATTTCTTTTCATTCATTTGAACAGGGTAAGGGAGCACAAAGCACACCACAAGCTGCATTCAGCAACAATGTTATTATTGTCTTATAAATACAAGGCAGATGCTAACTGACAACACCACGGAACTTTGATCCTATTAAAAGGCAGGAAG
>NW_021822842.1:97500-107500 GCF_901001165.1 Salmo trutta | reverse complement strand
TGGTATGGCCGTAAACAATAAACAATCTCTTGGTACAACATATATAGTCAAAGTGAGTCTGATAAACAGACTGCATTTTGCAGCAGGAAGCTGCATTTAGTCAATTCATCATTAAATGCTTACTACAAGGCAGTGTTGCTGATGAAATAGTGTAAGAGCACACCCTCGTGGACAAAAAGCTTACAGCACCTGGTATTCCCAGGCGGTCTCCCATCCAAGTACTAACCAGGCCCGACCCTGCTTAGCTTCCGAGATCAGACGAGATCGGGCGTACCCAGGCTGGTATGGCCGTAAACTATAAACAACCTCTTGGTACAACATACATAGTCAAAGTGAGTCTGATAAACAGACATTGCATTTTCACCAATTAGATAAGCAGCTTGAACTTTGTGTCACTGAAAAAGTAGAAGAAATTACAAACACTGTAGCCATCACTTTATAGCACAGGTAGTTGGATAAAATACAAACTTTATTTCTTTTCATCATTTGAACAGGGTAAGGGAGCACAAAGCACACACAAGCTGCATTCAGCAACAATGTTATTATTTGTCTTATAAATACAAGGCAGATGCTAACTGACAACACACGGAACTTTGATCCTATTAAAAAGGCAGGAAGCTGCATTTAGTCAATTCATCATTAAATGCTTACTACAATGCAGTGTTGCTGATGAAATAGTGTAAGAGCACACCCTCGTGGAAAAAAAGCTTACAGCACCTGGTATTCCCAGGCGGTCTCCCATCCAAGTACTAACCAGGCCCGACTCTGCTTAGCTTCCGAGATCAGACGAGATCGGGCGTACCCAGGCTGGTATGGCCGTAAACAATAAACAATCTCTTGGTACAACATATATAGTCAAAGTGAGTCTGATAAACAGACTGCATTTTGCAGCAGGAAGCTGCATTTAGTCAATTCATCATTAAATGCTTACTACAAGGCAGTGTTGCTGATGAAATAGTGTAAGAGCACACCCTCGTGGACAAAAAGCTTACAGCACCTGGTATTCCCAGGCGGTCTCCCATCCAAGTACTAACCAGGCCCGACCCTGCTTAGCTTCCGAGATCAGACGAGATCGGGCGTACCCAGGCTGGTATGGCCTTAAACGATAAACAACCTCTTGGTACAACATACATAGTCAAAGTGAGTCTGATAAACAGACATTGCATTTTCACCAATTAGATAAGCAGCTTGAACTTTGTGTCACTGAAAAAGTAGAAGAAATTACAAACACTGTAGCCATCACTTTATAGCACAGGTAGTTGGATAAATACAAACTTTATTTCTTTTCATCATTTGAACAGGGTAAGGGAGCACAAAGCACACACAAGCTGCATTCAGCAACAATGTTATTATTTGTCTTATAAATACAAGGCAGATGCTAACTGACAACACACGGAACTTTGATCCTATTAAAAAGGCAGGAAGCTGCATTTAGTCAATTCATCATTAAATGCTTACTACAATGCAGTGTTGCTGATGAAATAGTGTAAGAGCACACCCTCGTGGAAAAAAAGGTTACAGCACCTGGTATTCCCAGGCGGTCTCCCATCCAAGTACTAACCAGGCCCGACTCTGCTTAGCTTCCGAGATCAGACGAGATCGGGCGTACCCAGGCTGGTATGGCCTTAAACGAAAAACAATCTCTTGGTAGAACATATATAGTCAAAGTGAGTCTGATAAACAGACATTGCATTTTCACCAATTAGATAAGCAGCTTGAACTTTGTGTCACTGAAAAAGTAGAAGAAATTACAAACACTGTAGCCATCACTTTATAGCACAGGTAGTTGGATAAAATACAAACTTTATTTCTTTTCATCATTTGAACAGGGTAAGGGAGCACAAAGCACACACAAGCTGCATTCAGCAACAATGTTATTATTTGTCTTATAAATACAAGGCAGATGCTAACTGACAACACACGGAACTTTGATCCTATTAAAAAGGCAGGAAGCTGCATTTAGTCAATTCATCATTAAATGCTTACTACAATGCAGTGTTGCTGATGAAATAGTGTAAGAGCACACCCTCGTGGACAAAAAGCTTACAGCACCTGGTATTCCCAGGCGGTCTCCCATCCAAGTACTAACCAGGCCCGACCATGCTTAGCATCCGAGATCAGGCGTACCCAGGCTGGTATGGCCGTAAACGATAAACAATCTCTTGGTACAACATATATAGTCAAAGTGAGTCTGATAAACAGACTGCATTTTGCAGCAGGAAGCTGCATTTAGTCAATTCATCATTAAATGCTTACTACAAGGCAGTGTTGCTGATGAAATAGTGTAAGAGCACACCCTCGTGGACAAAAAGCTTACAGCACCTGGTATTCCCAGGCGGTCTCCCATCCAAGTACTAACCAGGCCCGACTCTGCTTAGCTTCCGAGATCAGACGAGATCGGGCGTACCCAGGCTCGTATGGCCGTAAACGAAAACAATCTCTTGGTAGAACATATATAGTCAAAGTGAGTCTGATAAACAGACATTGCATTTTCACCAATTAGATAAGCAGCTTGAACTTTGTGTCACTGAAAAAGTAGAAGAAATTACAAACACTGTAGCCATCACTTTATAGCACAGGTAGTTGGATAAAATACAAACTTTATTTCTTTTCATCATTTGAACAGGGTAAGGGAGCACAAAGCACACACAAGCTGCATTCAGCAACAATGTTATTATTTGTCTTATAAATACAAGGCAGATGCTAACTGACAACACACGGAACTTTGATCCTATTAAAAAGGCAGGAAGCTGCATTTAGTCAATTCATCATTAAATGCTTACTACAATGCAGTGTTGCTGATGAAATAGTGTAAGAGCACACCCTCGTGGACAAAAAGCTTACAGCACCTGGTATTCCCAGGTAGTCTCCCATTCAAGTACTAACCAGGCCCGACCATGCTTAGCTTCCGAGATCAGACGAGATCAGGCGTACCCAGGATGGTATGGCCGCAAACAATAAACAATCTCTTGGTACAACATATATAGTCAAAGTGAGTCTGATAAACAGACTGCATTTTGCAGCAGGAAGCTGCATTTAGTCAATTCATCATTAAATGCTTACTACAAGGCAGTGTTGCTGATGAAATAGTGTAAGAGCACACCCTCGTGGACAAAAAGCTTACAGCACCTGGTATTCCCAGGCGGTCTCCCATCCAAGTACTAACCAGGCCCGACCCTGCTTAGCTTCCGAGATCAGACGAGATCGGGCGTACCCAGGCTGGTATGGCCGTAAACTATAAACAACCTCTTGGTACAACATACATAGTCAAAGTGAGTCTGATAAACAGACATTGCATTTTCACCAATTAGATAAGCAGCTTGAACTTTGTGTCACTGAAAAAGTAGAAGAAATTACAAACACTGTAGCCATCACTTTATAGCACAGGTAGTTGGATAAAATACAAACTTTATTTCTTTTCATCATTTGAACAGGGTAAGGGAGCACAAAGCACACACAAGCTGCATTCAGCAACAATGTTATTATTTGTCTTATAAATACAAGGCAGATGCTAACTGACAACACACGGAACTTTGATCCTATTAAAAAGGCAGGAAGCTGCATTTAGTCAATTCATCATTAAATGCTTACTACAATGCAGTGTTGCTGATGAAATAGTGTAAGAGCACACCCTCGTGGAAAAAAAGCTTACAGCACCTGGTATTCCCAGGCGGTCTCCCATCCAAGTACTAACCAGGCCCGACTCTGCTTAGCTTCCGAGATCAGACGAGATCGGGCGTACCCAGGCTGGTATGGCCGTAAACAATAAACAATCTCTTGGTACAACATATATAGTCAAAGTGAGTCTGATAAACAGACTGCATTTTGCAGCAGGAAGCTGCATTTAGTCAATTCATCATTAAATGCTTACTACAAGGCAGTGTTGCTGATGAAATAGTGTAAGAGCACACCCTCGTGGACAAAAAGCTTACAGCACCTGGTATTCCCAGGCGGTCTCCCATCCAAGTACTAACCAGGCCCGACCCTGCTTAGCTTCCGAGATCAGACGAGATCGGGCGTACCCAGGCTGGTATGGCCTTAAACGATAAACAACCTCTTGGTACAACATACATAGTCAAAGTGAGTCTGATAAACAGACATTGCATTTTCACCAATTAGATAAGCAGCTTGAACTTTGTGTCACTGAAAAAGTAGAAGAAATTACAAACACTGTAGCCATCACTTTATAGCACAGGTAGTTGGATAAAATACAAACTTTATTTCTTTTCATCATTTGAACAGGGTAAGGGAGCACAAAGCACACACAAGCTGCATTCAGCAACAATGTTATTATTTGTCTTATAAATACAAGGCAGATGCTAACTGACAACACACGGAACTTTGATCCTATTAAAAAGGCAGGAAGCTGCATTTAGTCAATTCATCATTAAATGCTTACTACAATGCAGTGTTGCTGATGAAATAGTGTAAGAGCACACCCTCGTGGAAAAAAAGGTTACAGCACCTGGTATTCCCAGGCGGTCTCCCATCCAAGTACTAACCAGGCCCGACTCTGCTTAGCTTCCGAGATCAGACGAGATCGGGCGTACCCAGGCTGGTATGGCCTTAAACGAAAAACAATCTCTTGGTAGAACATATATAGTCAAAGTGAGTCTGATAAACAGACATTGCATTTTCACCAATTAGATAAGCAGCTTGAACTTTGTGTCACTGAAAAAGTAGAAGAAATTACAAACACTGTAGCCATCACTTTATAGCACAGGTAGTTGGATAAAATACAAACTTTATTTCTTTTCATCATTTGAACAGGGTAAGGGAGCACAAAGCACACACAAGCTGCATTCAGCAACAATGTTATTATTTGTCTTATAAATACAAGGCAGATGCTAACTGACAACACACGGAACTTTGATCCTATTAAAAAGGCAGGAAGCTGCATTTAGTCAATTCATCATTAAATGCTTACTACAATGCAGTGTTGCTGATGAAATAGTGTAAGAGCACACCCTCGTGGACAAAAAGCTTACAGCACCTGGTATTCCCAGGCGGTCTCCCATCCAAGTACTAACCAGGCCCGACCATGCTTAGCTTCCGAGATCAGACGAGATCGGGCGTACCCAGGCTGGTATGGCCGTAAACGATAAACAATCTCTTGGTACAACATATATAGTCAAAGTGAGTCTGATAAACAGACTGCATTTTGCAGCAGGAAGCTGCATTTAGTCAATTCATCATTAAATGCTTACTACAAGGCAGTGTTGCTGATGAAATAGTGTAAGAGCACACCCTCGTGGACAAAAAGCTTACAGCACCTGGTATTCCCAGGCGGTCTCCCATCCAAGTACTAACCAGGCCCGACACTGCTTAGCTTCCGAGATCAGACGAGATCGGGCGTACCCAGGCTGGTATGGACGTAAACGATAAACAATCTCTTGGTACAACATATATAGTCAAAGTGAGTCTGATAAACAGACATTGCATTTTCACCAATTAGATAAGCAGCTTGAACTTTGTGTCACTGAAAAAGTAGAAGAAATTACAAACACTGTAGCCATCACTTTATAGCACAGGTAGTTGGATAAAATACAAACTTTATTTCTTTTCATCATTTGAACAGGGTAAGGGAGCACAAAGCACACACAAGCTGCATTCAGCAACAATGTTATTATTTGTCTTATAAATACAAGGCAGATGCTAACTGACAACACACGGAACTTTGATCCTATTAAAACGGCAGGAAGCTGCATTTAGTCAATTCATCATTAAATGCTTACTACAATGCAGTGTTGCTGATGAAATAGTGTAAGAGCACACCCTCGTGGAAAAAAAGCTTACAGCACCTGGTATTCCCAGGCGGTCTCCCATCCAAGTACTAACCAGGCCCGACTCTGCTTAGCTTCCGAGATCAGACGAGATCGGGCGTACCTTTTTTTTTTTTTTTTTTATCTTTTATTATGAAAAATACATAATATTTACAATATTCAGTCAATAATAAAAAAGGATGAACAATTCATCCTTTTACAAAATCAAAAAAGAAAAGAAAAGAAAACCAATTAAAAACACAATCATTCACTAAAACCAATTAATAATTAAAAACAAGTTTTTCATTCAAATCAACTTCAATAAAAGTACTCCCCCACACAAACAGCTTTTCAAAATTGCATAAACTATATTTATATATTACTTCTATATCTTTCTCTAAAATACTTCTAAATAAAACCTCCACATTCACAATTTTACCTTCATAATGCCCTAGATTCCTTCTTTGTCTTACAGCGTATCTAGCATGACTAAGAACAAAATTCATCAAATTAATATTAAAAACTTTGCTTTTTCCATTTAAACCAAAGAGAAACAACCTCCTCCACTCAACCCCATTAACAATATCTTCTCCCCAATGTTGTACTAAAATCCTCTTTAAAAACTTATGAAATTCTTCCAATCTACTGCATTCAACAAAAAAGTGCATAAAATTTTCCACCCCCGTACCACAAATATCACATTCTCTTTTAATATTTCTATTTATTTGATGTAAAACCACATTCGTAAAAATCCTATTATGTTTCAATTTAAAATCATTGTCTTCACATTCTATAGCATTATATTTTACATTAACATTCTTCCATATTGATTTCACATCTATATTTGTAAACACCCTAGACCACACTTTTTCTGAAGCAGGAGCTTTTGTCTCTTTTAAAATACATTTTCTATAAACCATTTTAACTTTTAAACTTGATAAAACATGTTTCTCCCCATTACTTTCATAGTATAAAACCGGTAAACCCTTAGCTCTCTCAACCACCTCTGTATTTATTAAAAGCACCCATTCCTCAGGAATACACCCTAAAATTCTCTTATACATATTTTCTACAGTAGTTTTGCTGATTTCATCATCCACTTCACAAACATTGTCATAAATAGCTTGAACAGGAAGAAACCCTGGAATGACCTCATATAAAATGTCCCCAATCTGTCTCATCCCAGCCCTCATAAAATATTTACAAACCACCATCTTATTATTATATTGTATCTTGGGATTTAAAAAAATTGGCAGATTTAAAATATTGTCTAAAATGGTACACTCATAATAAATATTTGGTAAAAACTCCCCCCAAGCCTCAAACACTTCTCTATAAAACAATGCTATATTACCTAACATTTCCTTTTTCATGCACATCAATAAACCATTGTCCCCCATCCTCCCAACATCCTGCAAATACTCCTTAAAAAATCTTTTCCATCCGTAATCTAATTCACCATATAAATATTTCCGTACCATTTTGACTCTAATTGCTTTTTTCCTAACATTTAAATCTACCAACTTCAAACCTCCCTCCTCATAACCTGCAATCAGAGTTTTAAAAGAAATTTTCGCTCCTTTCCCATCCCATAAAAAATCAACTAAAATCGTATTCATTTCAGATAAAACCCATTCTGGTACGTCTAAAACATTCATGACATGAATAAAAATTGACATCAGCAATGAATTTACAACAATTACTTTCCCTTTTAATTTCAATGCCCTCCCCCTCCACATATTTACCACCTTCCTAACTTTGTTTATAACTCCACTCCATGTCAGATCTCTCGCTTCCTGTTCCTTCACCCCTAAAAACACACCTAACACCTTAAAATAATCATTTACCATTTTAAAAGGAAAAGTCCCCTCATTAATCTTCCCAACATACATTATTACTGACTTCTCCATATTCACTTTTGCTCCTGAGGCTTGCTCATATACTTTAAAACACTCCATCACCCTTTTAACACTTCCCTCATCTCTAACTGTTATTGTGGTATCGTCTGCATATTGATGAATTAAACTAAAACCTCCTTGCGGAGTCTCTACACAATTTATAAAATGATCTTTTTTAAGGTATGCCGCTAAGGGTTCTACCGATAAAACAAACAATAAAGCTGATAAAGGGCATCCCTGTCTCACTGATCTCTCAAGAATAAAAGAATCTGTTAAAACCCCATTACATTTAACCCTACTTTTAGCCTTTCTATATAATAATTTTATCCATCCTATTATTCTATTTCCAAACCCATATTTTTCTAGTACCCTAAACATAAAATCATGTTCCACCCTGTCAAAAGCTTTATTAAAATCTATACTTAAAACAATTCCCCCTATCTTATCACTATTCATTTTATTTATCACATCTCTAAGTGTATTTATGGTATCTGCTATATCTCTTCCTGGCACACTATAATTTTGTGTAGGTGCTATAATATCATTTAAAACCATCTTCATCCTATTTGCCAGTATCTTAGCTAAAATCTTATAATCTGAGTTTAATAAACTAATTGGCCTATAATTTTCTAGTTTCAATTTGCTCCCCTTATTTTTATATAAAATCGATATCAGCCCTGTCACCATGGAGTCTGAAACATTATTATTATCTTCCATATATTGATATACTTCCAATAAAATCGGTGCTAAAAGACTTTCATACATTTTATAAAACTCTGCAATTAGTCCATCTACTCCAGGACTTTTATTTATTTGTAAACCCTTAATTGCATCTTTCACTTCATCCACTGTTATCTTCCTATCACACATTTGCTTATCCTCAACACCAATTTGCACATCCACACTATTTAAAATCTCTTTTACACACCCCTCATCCACCTCCCCTTTCTTAAATAAATCCTTATAAAAATTCTGTACAGTTTCTAATATCTCAACATAATCATTTACCACTTCACCCTTTACATTCTCAATCTCATTAAAATATGATTTCATCTGTTTAGTTTTCTCTAAACCAAGAAAAAATGACGTACATTTCTCCCCTTCTAAAACATATTTTGCCCTACTTCTAATAATTGCACCCTTACACTTATCTATTTCACATTTGCTCAATTGTGCTTTTAAATCTAAAAACCTTTCAATATTATAGTTAGGATCAATATCACATTTCCTCATTTCTTCATTCAGTTTTGTTCTTAAAAAATGTTCTTCTCTTGTCATCCTACTCCTCTTCTTCCTTGCATATCTAATACTAAAAACTTTTATTTTTTCCTTAACATTTTCCCACCACTGACACTTATCATTCCCTTTTTGCTTATCCTCCATTTCATGTTCTATCAAAGATTTAAGTTGTTTCCCGTATTCCTCATCACCTAAATACCCTGCATTCATACACCATATTCCCCCCCCTTTCCTTTCCTTATCTAACCCCACCGAAAATGTTAACCCAGCATGATCACTAAAAGTTGTAAAAATATATTTAATATCTTTCATAAAATTCCTTAACCCTTCATTTACTAAAACCAGATCTATCCGTGTCTGTTTCAATTCCCCTAAAACCACCTGCCTTCTAGAAAATTCTCTCTTGTTCGGATTCTCGTCCCTCCATATATCAATCAAATTATTTTCAAACATCATCTTCCTTAAAACCCCCCTAGATACGTCACTTCTAAAAATAGCTCCCCTTGTCATATCTAGTCTATCCATTTTTACATTAAAATCCCCAACTAAAATACAGTTACCCTTGCACCATTTCCCTAATTCTAAAAATAAATTCCTTCTCTCTATTTCATTATTCGGCGCATAAATATTTATAATTCTAAAAACCCTACTCATATACTCAAAATCTAAAATTAAAATCCTCCCATTATTATCATTATATATCTTCTTCACATTTTCTACTACATCCTTCCTTAATAAAATTGCAACCCCACATGAATTCCCCCTGCCATTGTTTACATAAATAAAATCCCTCCATATTTTTTGTACTTCTAAAACACACACATTATCCCAGTGCGTCTCTTGAATACATAAAATTTCAGAATTCTTCATTTGTACTATTCTATTAAATTTTCCTATTGTTCTCACACCATTTGCATTTATCGACATTATTTTGACCATACTAATAAATAATAAAATTATAAAATATAATTTCATTATGCTCTACCTTTTATCCAGTTTCTTTCCTCTTCCACCCTTTCTCTCCCTCCCCTCCGCCGCTTTCCTCTTCCTGTATCCTCCTGTCGTTCTTTCAAACTTTTCCCCATCATCCGTGTCCGATAT
>NW_021822842.1:80000-92500 GCF_901001165.1 Salmo trutta | reverse complement strand
CTTACAGCACCTGGTATTCCCAGGCGGTCTCCCATCCAAGTACTAACCAGGCCCGACCCTGCTTAGCTTCCGAGATCAGACGAGATCGGGCGTACCCAGGCTGGTATGGCCGTAAACGATAAACAATCTCTTGGTACAACATATATAGTCAAAGTGAGTCTGATAAACAGACTGCATTTTGCAGCAGGAAGCTGCATTTAGTCAATTCATCATTAAATGCTTACTACAAGGCAGTGTTGCTGATGAAATAGTGTAAGAGCACACCCTCGTGGACAAAAAGCTTACAGCACCTGGTATTCCCAGGCGGTCTCCCATCCAAGTACTAACCAGGCCCGACCCTGCTTAGCTTCCGAGATCAGACGAGATCGGGCGTACCCAGGCTGGTATGGCCGTAAATGATAAACAACCTCTTGGTACAACATATATAGTCAAAGTGAGTCTGATAAACAGACTGCATTTTTCAGCAGGAAGCTGCATTTAGTCAATTCATCATTAAATGCTTACTACAAGGCAGTGTTGCTGATGAAATAGTGTAAGAGCACACCCTCGTGGACAAAAAGCTTACAGCACCTGGTATTCCCAGGCGGTCTCCCATCCAAGTACTAACCAGGCCCAACCCTGCTTAGCTTCCGAGATCAGACGAGATCGGGCGTACCCAGGCTGGTATGGCCGTAAACGATAAACAATCTCTTGGTACAACATATATAGTCAAAGTGAGTCTGATAAACAGACTGCATTTTGCAGCAGGAAGCTGCATTTAGTCAATTCATCATTAAATGCTTACTACAAGGCAGTGTTGCTGATGAAATAGTGTAAGAGCACACCCTCGTGGACAAAAAGCTTACAGCACCTGGTATTCCCAGGCGGTCTCCCATCCAAGTACTAACCAGGCCCGACCCTGCTTAGCTTCCGAGATCAGACGAGATCGGGCGTACCCAGGCTGGTATGGCCGTAAACGATAAACAATCTCTTGGTACAACATATATAGTCAAAGTGAGTCTGATAAACAGACTGCATTTTGCAGCAGGAAGCTGCATTTAGTCAATTCATCATTAAATGCTTACTACAAGGCAGTGTTGCTGATGAAATAGTGTAAGAGCACACCCTCGTGGACAAAAAGCTTACAGCACCTGGTATTCCCAGGCGGTCTCCCATCCAAGTACTAACCAGGCCGGACACTGCTTAGCTTCCGAGATCAGACGAGATCGGGCGTACCCAGGCTGGTATGGCCGTAAACGATAAACAACCTCTTGGTACAACATATATAGTCAAAGTGAGTCTGATAAACAGACTGCATTTTTCAGCAGGAAGCTGCATTTAGTCAATTCATCATTAAATGCTTACTACAAGGCAGTGTTGCTGATGAAATAGTGTAAGAGCACACCCTCGTGGACAAAAAGCTTACAGCACCTGGTATTCCCAGGCGGTCTCCCATCCACGTACTAACCAGGACCGACCCTGCTTAGCTTCCGAGATCAGACGAGATCGGGCGTACCCAGGCTGGTATGGCCGTAAACGATAAACAATCTCTTGGTACAACATATATAGTCAAAATGAGTCTGATAAACAGACTGCATTTTTCAGCAGGAAGCTGCATTTAGTCAATTCATCATTAAATGCTTACTACAAGGCAGTGTTGCTGATGAAATAGTGTAAGAGCACACCCTCGTGGACAAAAAGCTTACAGCACCTGGTATTCCCAGGCGGTCTCCCATCCAAGTACTAACCAGGCCCAACCCTGCTTAGCTTCCGAGATCAGACGAGATCGGGCGTACCCAGGCTGGTATGGCCGTAAACGATAAACAATCTCTTGGTACAACATATATAGTCAAAGTGAGTCTGATAAACAGACTGCATTTTGCAGCAGGAAGCTGCATTTAGTCAATTCATCATTAAATGCTTACTACAAGGCAGTGTTGCTGATGAAATAGTGTAAGAGCACACCCTCGTGGACAAAAAGCTTACAGCACCTGGTATTCCCAGGCGGTCTCCCATCCAAGTACTAACCAGGCCCGACCCTGCTTAGCTTCCGAGATCAGACGAGATCGGGCGTACCCAGGCTGGTATGGCCGTAAGCGATAAACAATCTCTTGGTACAACATATATAGTCAAAGTGAGTCTGATAAACAGACATTGCATTTTCACCAATTAGATAAGCAGCTTGAACTTTGTGTCACTGAAAAAGTAGAAGAAATTACAAACACTGTAGCCATCACTTTATAGCACAGGTAGTTGGATAAAAATACAAACTTTATTTCTTTTCATCATTTGAACAGGGTAAGGGAGCACAAAGCACACACAAGCTGCATTCAGCAACAATGTTATTATTTGTCTTATAAATACAAGGCAGATGCTAACTGACAACACACGGAACTTTGATCCTATTAAAAAGGCAGGAAGCTGCATTTAGTCAATTCATCATTAAATGCTTACTACAAGGCAGTGTTGCTGATGAAATAGTGTAAGAGCACACCCTCGTGGACAAAAAGCTTACAGCACCTGGTATTCCCAGGCGGTCTCCCATCCAAGTACTAACCAGGCCCGACCCTGCTTAGCTTCCAAGATCAGACGAGATCGGGCGTACCTTTTTTTTTTTTATCTTTTATTATGAAAAATACATAATATTTACAATATTCAATCAATAATAAAAAAGGATGAACAATTCATCCTTTTACAAAATCAAAAAAGAAAAGAAAATAAAACTAATTGAAAACACAATCATTCACTAAAACCAATTAATAATTAAAAACAAGTTTTTCATTTAAATCAATTTCAATAAAAGTACTCCCCCACACAAACAGCTTTTCAAAATTGCATCCACTATATTTATATACTACTTCTATATCTTTCTCTAAAATACTTCTAAATAAAACCTCCACATTCACAATTTTACCTTCATAATGTCCTAGATTCCTTCTTTGTCTTACAGCGTATCTAGCATGACTAAGAACAAAATTCATTAAATTAATATTAAAAACTTTGCTTTTTCCATTTAAACCAAAGAGAAACAACCTCCTCCACTCAACCTCATTAACAATATCTTCTCCCCAATGTTGTACTAAAATCCTCTTTAAAAACTTATGAAACTCTTCCAATCTACTGCATTCAACAAAAAAGTGCATAAAATTTTCCACCCCCGTACCACAAATATCACATTCTCTTTTGATATTTCTATTTATTTGATGTAAAACCATATTCGTAAAAATCCTATTATGTTTCAATTTAAAATCATTGTCTTCACATTCTATAGCATTATATTTTACATTAACATTCTTCCATATTGATTTCACATCTATATTTGTAAACACCCTAGACCACACTTTTTCTGAAGCAGGAGCTTTTGTCTCTTTTAAAATACATTTTCTATAAACCATTTTAACTTTTAAACTTGATAAAACATGTTTCTCCCCATTACTTTCATAGTATAAAACCGGTAAACCCTTAGCTCTCTCAACCACCTCTGTATTTATTAAAAGCACCCATTCCTCAGGAATACACCCTAAAATTCTCTTATACATATTTTCTACAGTAGTTTTGCTGATTTCATCATCCACTTCACAAACATTGTCATAGATTGCTTGTACAGGAAGAAACCCTGGAATGACCTCATATAAAATGTCCCCAATCTGTCTCATCCCAGCCCTCATAAAATATTTACAAAACACCATCTTATTATTATACTGTATCTTGGGATTTAAAAAAATTGGCTGATTTAAAATATTGTCTAAAATGGTACACTCATAATAAATATTTGGTAAAAACTCCCCCCAAGCCTCAAACACTTCTCTATAAAACAATGGTATATTACCTAACATTTCCTTTTTCATGCACATCAATAAACCATTGTCCCCCATCCTCCCAACCTCCTGCAAATACTCCTTAAAAAATCTTTTCCATCCGTAATCTAATTCACCATATAAATATTTCCGTACCATTTTGACTCTAATTGCTTTTTTCCTAACATTTAAATCTACCAGCTTCAAACCCCCCTCCTCATAACCTGCAATCAGAGTTTTAAAAGAAATTTTCGCTCCTTTCCCATCCCATAAAAAATCAACTAAAATCGTATTCATTTCAGATAAAACCCATTCTGGTACGTCTAAAACATTCATGACATGAATAAAAATTGACATCAGCAATGAATTTACAACAATTACTTTCCCTTTTAATTTCAATGCCCTCCCCCTCCACATATTTACCACCTTCCTAACTTTGTTTATAACTCCACTCCATGTCAGATCTCTCGCTTCCTGTTCCTTCACCCCTAAAAACACACCTAACACCTTAAAATAATCATTTACCATTTTAAAAGGAAAAGTCCCCTCATTAATCTTCCCAACATACATTATTACTGACTTCTCCATATTCACTTTTGCTCCTGAGGCTTGCTCATATACTTTAAAACACTCCATCACCCTTTTAACACTTCCCTCATCTCTAACTGTTATTGTGGTATCGTCTGCATATTGATGAATTAAACTAAAACCTCCTTGCGGAGTCTCTACACAATTTATAAAATGATCTTTTTTAAGGTATGCCGCTAAGGGTTCTACCGATAAAACAAACAATAAAGCTGATAAAGGGCATCCCTGTCTCACTGATCTCTCAAGAATAAAAGAATCTGTTAAAACCCCATTACATTTAACCCTACTTTTAGCCTTTCTATATAATAATTTTATCCATCCTATTATTCTATTTCCAAACCCATATTTTTCTAGTACCCTAAACATAAAATCATGTTCCACCCTGTCAAAAGCTTTATTAAAATCTATACTTAAAACAATTCCCCCTATCTTATCACTATTCATTTTATTTATCACATCTCTAAGTGTATTTATGGTATCTGCTATATCTCTTCCTGGCACACTATAATTTTGTGTAGGTGCTATAATATCATTTAAAACCATCTTCATCCTATTTGCCAGTATCTTAGCTAAAATCTTATAATCTGAGTTTAATAAACTAATTGGCCTATAATTTTCTAGTTTCAATTTGCTCCCCTTATTTTTATATAAAATCGATATCAGCCCTGTCACCATGGAGTCTGAAACATTATTATTATCTTCCATATATTGATATACTTCCAATAAAATCGGTGCTAAAAGACTTTCATACATTTTATAAAACTCTGCAATTAGTCCATCTACTCCAGGACTTTTATTTATTTGTAAACCCTTAATTGCATCTTTCACTTCATCCACTGTTATCTTCCTATCACACATTTGCTTATCCTCAACACCAATTTGCACATCCACACTATTTAAAATCTCTTTTACACACCCCTCATCCACCTCCCCTTTCTTAAATAAATCCTTATAAAAATTCTGTACAGTTTCTAATATCTCAACATAATCATTTACCACTTCACCCTTTACATTCTCAATCTCATTAAAATATGATTTCATCTGTTTAGTTTTCTCTAAACCAAGAAAAAATGACGTACATTTCTCCCCTTCTAAAACATATTTTGCCCTACTTCTAATAATTGCACCCTTACACTTATCTATTTCACATTTGCTCAATTGTGCTTTTAAATCTAAAAACCTTTCAATATTATAGTTAGGATCAATATCACATTTCCTCATTTCTTCATTCAGTTTTGTTCTTAAAAAATGTTCTTCTCTTGTCATCCTACTCCTCTTCTTCCTTGCATATCTAATACTAAAAACTTTTATTTTTTCCTTAACATTTTCCCACCACTGACACTTATCATTCCCTTTTTGCTTATCCTCCATTTCATGTTCTATCAAAGATTTAAGTTGTTTCCCGTATTCCTCATCACCTAAATACCCTGCATTCATACACCATATTCCCCCCCCTTTCCTTTCCTTATCTAACCCCACCGAAAATGTTAACCCAGCATGATCACTAAAAGTTGTAAAAATATATTTAATATCTTTCATAAAATTCCTTAACCCTTCATTTACTAAAACCAGATCTATCCGTGTCTGTTTCAATTCCCCTAAAACCACCTGCCTTCTAGAAAATTCTCTCTTGTTCGGATTCTCGTCCCTCCATATATCAATCAAATTATTTTCAAACATCATCTTCCTTAAAACCCCCCTAGATACGTCACTTCTAAAAATAGCTCCCCTTGTCATATCTAGTCTATCCATTTTTACATTAAAATCCCCAACTAAAATACAGTTACCCTTGCACCATTTCCCTAATTCTAAAAATAAATTCCTTCTCTCTATTTCATTATTCGGCGCATAAATATTTATAATTCTAAAAACCCTACTCATATACTCAAAATCTAAAATTAAAATCCTCCCATTATTATCATTATATATCTTCTTCACATTTTCTACTACATCCTTCCTTAATAAAATTGCAACCCCACATGAATTCCCCCTGCCATTGTTTACATAAATAAAATCCCTCCATATTTTTTGTACTTCTAAAACACACACATTATCCCAGTGCGTCTCTTGAATACATAAAATTTCAGAATTCTTCATTTGTACTATTCTATTAAATTTTCCTATTGTTCTCACACCATTTGCATTTATCGACATTATTTTGACCATACTAATAAATAATAAAATTATAAAATATAATTTCATTATGCTCTACCTTTTATCCAGTTTCTTTCCTCTTCCACCCTTTCTCTCCCTCCCCTCCGCCGCTTTCCTCTTCCTGTATCCTCCTGTCGTTCTTTCAAACTTTTCCCCATCATCCGTGTCCGATATCTCCTCCAATTCCATCTCATCCAGCCAACTTGTCTTCTTTACACCCTCATCCGTCCTGCTCCCCGCGCTCATCGCCGCCTCCAATACAGTCGCCGTGCTCCCCGTGCTCATCGCCGTTTCTGGAATATTCGTTATGCTCCCCGTGTTCATCGCCGTTTCTGGTATGTTCGTTGTGCTCCCCGTGTTCATCTCCGTCTCATGTGTAGTCATCGTTGTGCTCCCCGTGTTCATACCCGTCTCTGTTATTGTCATTAAACTTAAACCCCTCTCCATTTCTTCACCCCCCGAGGTACTTGTTTGTGCTGTGCTTTCCCCCATAACCTGTGAGTCCCCCGTGCTTCCCCCCAGTCCACTCCCCCCCTCCTCCTGAAAACTCCATCTTCTTATTTCCGAATCCATGCTGCTCCCAATTTCGTTCATCTTCTGGTCTTCCTTCTTCTCCCTTCTTCCTTCCTCCGTCTCTCCACCCTCCACCACGTCCTCTCCTCCATCTTCTTCTCCTTCTTCCGACAGTACAACTGCTTCCTCGAATAGTACTTGACTCCCCTCTTCAGTCATAACCTCTCCACAGTTGCACTCCGTCAATCTCTTTCTGCATCTGCCACAAAAATTCCTTTCCTTTTCTCCGATACATTCTCTAGCGTAATGGCCTTGATTACCGCACTTAAAGCACTTGAATTCAGGGCAGTCTTTGACTATGTGCCCTGGTTGAATACACAACCGACAAACTCTGACCTGTTTGTCATGAATAACCCTGAAGTATTCAATTCCCTCCAGCGTCTCAATTTTTGTGGAATATGGCAATGATTGGACTTTTTCCGTAAATTTAACTTTACAAAAACGTGTCCCGTCAACCACCTCCGTTCCAGGCCAAACTCTCCTCCTTATCTCCGAGACGGCCGTTACTCCCCAGCTACTCAGCTTGTCCAGTATAACTTTATCTTCTATATATACCGGGAGATTCATAAAAGACACCACCAATTCATTGACATTCACATCTCTCGCCAGAATCCTGGTGTCCTTTATCCTTAAACCGTCCATTAGACGTTCTTTACCTTTTCCGTTTCTCATCGTAATTTCATACTTCTTGTCTCCTTTCATTCGGCATCCCACCACCTCTCCACACGTCTCCTTAATTGCTCTCAGTAATTCCATCGTCGTCACCTTTTCTTCTCCCACCAACTCAATTGCCACCGTGTATTCTTTTCCATATTTCATTCCTCCTTTATTTTCATTATCTTTCCGTTGCGCATTTTCGTTGTCCTTGTCCATTCCGTTTGTCGTTGCCATGTTGTCCGTCATTGTAAATCAAAAAATGAAACCGAAAAAAACCTCCCCCAAGCAGCAAAACTGCAGGGGGGGAAAACTAACCAAACTTAAAACTATTCAAATGAAAAAACAAAAAATTATATGTCAAAATCCAAAAAAATAAACAAAAATATCTCTCGAGCAAACACTCTCAAGCAAACACTCGCTCACAGCTCAATTACTCGCACCTGTCGTCACTTCTCCAATCAGGAATAGCGCCCCCAGGCTGGTATGGCCGTAAACGATAAACAACCTCTTGGTACAACATATATAGTCAAAGTGAGTCTGATAAACAGACTGCATTTTGCAGCAGGAAGCTGCATTTAGTCAATTCATCATTAAATGCTTACTACAAGGCAGTGTTGCTGATGAAATAGTGTAAGAGCACACCCTCGTGGACAAAAAGCTTACAGCACCTGGTATTCCCAGGCGGTCTCCCATCCAAGTACTAACCAGGCCCGACCCTGCTTAGCTTCCGAGATCAGACGAGATCGGGCGTACCCAGGCTGGTAAGGCCGTAAACGATAAACAATCTCTTGGTACAACATATATAGTCAAAGTGAGTCTGATAAACAGACTGCATTTTGCGGCAGGAAGCTGCATTTAGTCAATTCATCATTAAATGCTTACTACAAGGCAGTGTTGCTGATGAAATAGTGTAAGAGCACACCCTCGTGGACAAAAAGCTTACAGCACCTGGTATTCCCAGGCGGTCTCCCATCCAAGTACTAACCAGGCCCGATCCTGCTTAGCTTCCGAGATCAGGCGTACCCAGGCTGGTATGGCCGTAAACGATAAACAATCTCTTGGTACAACATATATAGTCAAAGTGAGTCTGATAAACAGACATTGCATTTTCACCAATTAGATAAGCAGCTTGAACTTTGTGTCACTGAAAAAGTAGAAGAAATTACAAACACTGTAGCCATCACTTTATAGCACAGGTAGTTGGATAAAAATACAAACTTTATTTCTTTTCATCATTTGAACAGGGTAAGGGAGCACAAAGCACACACAAGCTGCATTCAGCAACAATGTTATTATTTGTCTTATAAATACAAGGCAGATGCTAACTGACAACACACGGAACTTTGATCCTATTAAAAAGGCAGGAAGCTGCATTTAGTCAATTCATCATTAAATGCTTACTACAAGGCAGTGTTGCTGATGAAATAGTGTAAGAGCACACCCTCGTGGACAAAAAGCTTACAGCACCTGGTATTCCCAGGCGGTCTCCCATCCAAGTACTAACCAGGCCCGACCCTGCTTAGCTTCCAAGATCAGACGAGATCGGGCGTACCCAGGCTGGTATGGCCGTAAACGATAAACAACCTCTTGGTACAACATATATAGTCAAAGTGAGTCTGATAAACAGACTGCATTTTGCAGCAGGAAGCTGCATTTAGTCAATTCATCATTAAATGCTTACTACAAGGCAGTGTTGCTGATGAAATAGTGTAAGAGCACACCCTCGTGGACAAAAAGCTTACAGCACCTGGTATTCCCAGGCGGTCTCCCATCCAAGTACTAACCAGGCCCGACCCTGCTTAGCTTCCGAGATCAGACGAGATCGGGCGTACCCAGGCTGGTAAGGCCGTAAACGATAAACAATCTCTTGGTACAACATATATAGTCAAAGTGAGTCTGATAAACAGACTGCATTTTGCGGCAGGAAGCTGCATTTAGTCAATTCATCATTAAATGCTTACTACAAGGCAGTGTTGCTGATGAAATAGTGTAAGAGCACACCCTCGTGGACAAAAAGCTTACAGCACCTGGTATTCCCAGGCGGTCTCCCATCCAAGTACTAACCAGGCCCGATCCTGCTTAGCTTCCGAGATCAGGCGTACCCAGGCTGGTATGGCCGTAAACGATAAACAATCTCTTGGTACAACATATATAGTCAAAGTGAGTCTGATAAACAGACATTGCATTTTCACCAATTAGATAAGCAGCTTGAACTTTGTGTCACTGAAAAAGTAGAAGAAATTACAAACACTGTAGCCATCACTTTATAGCACAGGTAGTTGGATAAAATACAAACTTTATTTCTTTTCATCATTTGAACAGGGTAAGGGAGCACAAAGCACACACAAGCTGCATTCAGACACAATATTATTATTTGTCTTATAAATACAAGGCAGATGCTAACTGACAACACACGGAACTTTGATCCTATTAAAAAGGCAGGAAGCTGCATTTAGTCAATTCATCATTAAATGCTCACTACAAGGCAGTGTTGCTGATGAAATAGTGTAAGAGCACACCCGCGTGGACAAAAAGCTTACAGCACCTGGTATTCCCAGGCGGTCTCCCATCCAAGTACTAACCAGGCCCGACCCTGCTTAGCTTCCGAGATCAGACGAGATCGGGCGTACCCAGGCTGGTATGGCCGTAAACGATAAACAATCTCTTGGTACAACATATATAGTCAAAGTGAGTCTGATAAACAGACTGCATTTTGCAGCAGGAAGCTGCATTTAGTCAATTCATCATTAAATGCTTACTACAAGGCAGTGTTGCTGATGAAATAGTGTAAGAGCACACCCGCGTGGACAAAAAGCTTACAGCACCTGGTATTCCCAGGCGGTCTCCCATCCAAGTACTAACCAGGCCCGACCCTGCTTAGCTTCCGAGATCAGACGAGATCGGGCGTACCCAGGCTGGTATGGCCGTAAACGATAAACAACCTCTTGGTACAACATATATAGTCAAAGTGAGTCTGATAAACAGACTGCATTTTTCAGCAGGAAGCTGCATTTAGTCAATTCATCATTAAATGCTTACTACAAGGCAGTGTTGCTGATGAAATAGTGTAAGAGCACACCCTCGTGGACAAAAAGCTTACAGCACCTGGTATTCCCAGGCGGTCTCCCATCCAAGTACTAACCAGGCCCGACCCTGCTTAGCTTCCGAGTTCAGACGAGATCGGGCGTACCCAGGCTGGTATGGCCGTAAACGATAAACAACCTCTTGGTACAACATATATAGTCAAAGTGAGTCTGATAAACAGACTGCATTTTTCAGCAGGAAGCTGCATTTAGTCAATTCATCATTAAATGCTTACTACAAGGCAGTGTTGCTGATGAAATAGTGTAAGAGCACACCCTCGTGGACAAAAAGCTTACAGCACCTGGTATTCCCAGGCGGTCTCCCATCCAAGTACTAACCAGGCCCGACCCTGCTTAGCTTCCGAGATCAGACGAGATCGGGCGTACCCAGGCTGGTATGGCCGTAAACGATAAACAATCTCTTGGTACAACATATATAGTCAAAGTGAGTCTGATAAACAGACTGCATTTTGCAGCAGGAAGCTGCATTTAGTCAATTCATCATTAAATGCTTACTACAAGGCAGTGTTGCTGATGAAATAGTGTAAGAGCACACCCTCGTGGACAAAAAGCTTACAGCACCTGGTATTCCCAGGCGGTCTCCCATCCAAGTACTAACCAGGCCCGACCCTGCTTAGCTTCCGAGATCAGACGAGATCGGGCGTACCCAGGCTGGTATGGCCGTAAATGATAAACAACCTCTTGGTACAACATATATAGTCAAAGTGAGTCTGATAAACAGACTGCATTTTTCAGCAGGAAGCTGCATTTAGTCAATTCATCATTAAATGCTTACTACAAGGCAGTGTTGCTGATGAAATAGTGTAAGAGCACACCCTCGTGGACAAAAAGCTTACAGCACCTGGTATTCCCAGGCGGTCTCCCATCCAAGTACTAACCAGGCCCAACCCTGCTTAGCTTCCGAGATCAGACGAGATCGGGCGTACCCAGGCTGGTATGGCCGTAAACGATAAACAATCTCTTGGTACAACATATATAGTCAAAGTGAGTCTGATAAACAGACTGCATTTTGCAGCAGGAAGCTGCATTTAGTCAATTCATCATTAAATGCTTACTACAAGGCAGTGTTGCTGATGAAATAGTGTAAGAGCACACCCTCGTGGACAAAAAGCTTACAGCACCTGGTATTCCCAGGCGGTCTCCCATCCAAGTACTAACCAGGCCCGACCCTGCTTAGCTTCCGAGATCAGACGAGATCGGGCGTACCCAGGCTGGTATGGCCGTAAACGATAAACAATCTCTTGGTACAACATATATAGTCAAAGTGAGTCTGATAAACAGACTGCATTTTGCAGCAGGAAGCTGCATTTAGTCAATTCATCATTAAATGCTTACTACAAGGCAGTGTTGCTGATGAAATAGTGTAAGAGCACACCCTCGTGGACAAAAAGCTTACAGCACCTGGTATTCCCAGGCGGTCTCCCATCCAAGTACTAACCAGGCCCGACCCTGCTTAGCTTCCGAGATCAGACGAGATCGGGCGTACCCAGGCTGGTATGGCCGTAAATGATAAACAACCTCTTGGTACAACATATATAGTCAAAGTGAGTCTGATAAACAGACTGCATTTTTCAGCAGGAAGCTGCATTTAGTCAATTCATCATTAAATGCTTACTACAAGGCAGTGTTGCTGATGAAATAGTGTAAG
>NW_021822842.1:62500-75000 GCF_901001165.1 Salmo trutta | reverse complement strand
AGGCGGTCTCCCATCCAAGTACTAACCAGGCCCGACCCTGCTTAGCTTCCGAGATCAGACGAGATCGGGCGTACTCAGGCTGGTATGGCCGTAAATGATAAACAACCTCTTGGTACAACATATATAGTCAAAGTGAGTCTGATAAACAGACTGCATTTTTCAGCAGGAAGCTGCATTTAGTCAATTCATCATTAAATGCTTACTACAAGGCAGTGTTGCTGATGAAATAGTGTAAGAGCACACCCTCGTGGACAAAAAGCTTACAGCACCTGGTATTCCCAGGCGGTCTCCCATCCAAGTACTAACCAGGCCCAACCCTGCTTAGCTTCCGAGATCAGACGAGATCGGGCGTACCCAGGCTGGTATGGCCGTAAACGATAAACAATCTCTTGGTACAACATATATAGTCAAAGTGAGTCTGATAAACAGACTGCATTTTGCAGCAGGAAGCTGCATTTAGTCAATTCATCATTAAATGCTTACTACAAGGCAGTGTTGCTGATGAAATAGTGTAAGAGCACACCCTCGTGGACAAAAAGCTTACAGCACCTGGTATTCCCAGGCGGTCTCCCATCCAAGTACTAACCAGGCCCGACCCTGCTTAGCTTCCGAGATCAGACGAGATCGGGCGTACCCAGGCTGGTATGGCCGTAAACGATAAACAACCTCTTGGTACAACATATATAGTCAAAGTGAGTCTGATAAACAGACTGCATTTTTCAGCAGGAAGCTGCATTTAGTCAATTCATCATTAAATGCTTACTACAAGGCAGTGTTGCTGATGAAATAGTGTAAGAGCACACCCTCGTGGACAAAAAGCTTACAGCACCTGGTATTCCCAGGCGGTCTCCCATCCAAGTACTAACCAGGCCCGACCCTGCTTAGCTTCCGAGATCAGACGAGATCGGGCGTACTCAGGCTGGTATGGCCGTAAATGATAAACAACCTCTTGGTACAACATATATAGTCAAAGTGAGTCTGATAAACAGACTGCATTTTTCAGCAGGAAGCTGCATTTAGTCAATTCATCATTAAATGCTTACTACAAGGCAGTGTTGCTGATGAAATAGTGTAAGAGCACACCCTCGTGGACAAAAAGCTTACAGCACCTGGTATTCCCAGGCGGTCTCCCATCCAAGTACTAACCAGGCCCAACCCTGCTTAGCTTCCGAGATCAGACGAGATCGGGCGTACCCAGGCTGGTATGGCCGTAAACAATAAACAATCTCTTGGTACAACATATATAGTCAAAGTGAGTCTGATAAACAGACTGCATTTTGCAGCAGGAAGCTGCATTTAGTCAATTCATCATTAAATGCTTACTACAAGGCAGTGTTGCTGATGAAATAGTGTAAGAGCACACCCGCGTGGACAAAAAGCTTACAGCACCTGGTATTCCCAGGCGGTCTCCCATCCAAGTACTAACCAGGCCCGACCCTGCTTAGCTTCCGAGATCAGACGAGATCGGGCGTACCCAGGCTGGTATGGCCGTAAAAGATAAACAACCTCTTGGTACAACATATATAGTCAAAGTGAGTCTGATAAACAGACTGCATTTTTCAGCAGGAAGCTGCATTTAGTCAATTCATCATTAAATGCTTACTACAAGGCAGTGTTGCTGATGAAATAGTGTAAGAGCACACCCTCGTGGACAAAAAGCTTACAGCACCTGGTATTCCCAGGCGGTCTCCCATCCAAGTACTAACCAGGCCCGACCCTGCTTAGCTTCCGAGATCAGACGAGATCGGGCGTACCCAGGCTGGTATGGCCGTAAACGATAAACAATCTCTTGGTACAACATATATAGTCAAAGTGAGTCTGATAAACAGACTGCATTTTGCAGCAGGAAGCTGCATTTAGTCAATTCATCATTAAATGCTTACTACAAGGCAGTGTTGCTGATGAAATAGTGTAAGAGCACACCCTCGTGGACAAAAAGCTTACAGCACCTGGTATTCCCAGGCGGTCTCCCATCCAAGTACTAACCAGGCCCGACCCTGCTTAGCTTCCAAGATCAGACGAGATCGGGCGTACCCAGGCTGGTATGGCCGTAAATGATAAACAACCTCTTGGTACAACATATATAGTCAAAGTGAGTCTGATAAACAGACTGCATTTTTCAGCAGGAAGCTGCATTTAGTCAATTCATCATTAAATGCTTACTACAAGGCAGTGTTGCTGATGAAATAGTGTAAGAGCACACCCTCGTGGACAAAAAGCTTACAGCACCTGGTATTCCCAGGCGGTCTCCCATCCAAGTACTAACCAGGCCCAACCCTGCTTAGCTTCCGAGATCAGACGAGATCGGGCGTACCCAGGCTGGTATGGCCGTAAACGATAAACAATCTCTTGGTACAACATATATAGTCAAAGTGAGTCTGATAAACAGACTGCATTTTGCAGCAGGAAGCTGCATTTAGTCAATTCATCATTAAATGCTTACTACAAGGCAGTGTTGCTGATGAAATAGTGTAAGAGCACACCCTCGTGGACAAAAAGCTTACAGCACCTGGTATTCCCAGGCGGTCTCCCATCCAAGTACTAACCAGGCCCGACCCTGCTTAGCTTCCGAGATCAGACGAGATCGGGCGTACCCAGGCTGGTATGGCCGTAAATGATAAACAACCTCTTGGTACAACATATATAGTCAAAGTGAGTCTGATAAACAGACTGCATTTTTCAGCAGGAAGCTGCATTTAGTCAATTCATCATTAAATGCTTACTACAAGGCAGTGTTGCTGATGAAATAGTGTAAGAGCACACCCTCGTGGACAAAAAGCTTACAGCACCTGGTATTCCCAGGCGGTCTCCCATCCAAGTACTAACCAGGCCCAACCCTGCTTAGCTTCCGAGATCAGACGAGATCGGGCGTACCCAGGCTGGTATGGCCGTAAACGATAAACAATCTCTTGGTACAACATATATAGTCAAAGTGAGTCTGATAAACAGACTGCATTTTGCAGCAGGAAGCTGCATTTAGTCAATTCATCATTAAATGCTTACTACAAGGCAGTGTTGCTGATGAAATAGTGTAAGAGCACACCCTCGTGGACAAAAAGCTTACAGCACCTGGTATTCCCAGGCGGTCTCCCATCCAAGTACTAACCAGGCCCGACCCTGCTTAGCTTCCGAGATCAGACGAGATCGGGCGTACCCAGGCTGGTATGGCCGTAAATGATAAACAATCTCTTGGTACAACATATATAGTCAAAGTGAGTCTGATAAACAGACTGCATTTTTCAGCAGGAAGCTGCATTTAGTCAATTCATCATTAAATGCTTACTACAAGGCAGTGTTGCTGATGAAATAGTGTAAGAGCACACCCTCGTGGACAAAAAGCTTACAGCACCTGGTATTCCCAGGCGGTCTCCCATCCAAGTACTAACCAGGCCCAACCCTGCTTAGCTTCCGAGATCAGACGAGATCGGGCGTACCCAGGCTGGTATGGCCGTAAACGATAAACAATCTCTTGGTACAACATATATAGTCAAAGTGAGTCTGATAAACAGACTGCATTTTGCAGCAGGAAGCTGCATTTAGTCAATTCATCATTAAATGCTTACTACAAGGCAGTGTTGCTGATGAAATAGTGTAAGAGCACACCCTCGTGGACAAAAAGCTTACAGCACCTGGTATTCCCAGGCGGTCTCCCATCCAAGTACTAACCAGGCCCGACCCTGTTTAGCTTCCGAGATCAGACGAGATCGGGCGTACCCAGGCTGGTATGGCCGTAAACGATAAACAATCTCTTGGTACAACATATATAGTCAAAGTGAGTCTGATAAACAGACTGCATTTTGCAGCAGGAAGCTGCATTTAGTCAATTCATCATTAAATGCTTACTACAAGGCAGTGTTGCTGATGAAATAGTGTAAGAGCACACCCTCGTGGACAAAAAGCTTACAGCACCTGGTATTCCCAGGCGGTCTCCCATCCAAGTACTAACCAGGCCCGACCCTGCTTAGCTTCCGAGATCAGACGAGATCGGGCGTACCCAGGCTGGTATGGCCGTAAACGATAAACAATCTCTTGGTACAACATATATAGTCAAAGTGAGTCTGATAAACAGACTGCATTTTGCAGCAGGAAGCTGCATTTAGTCAATTCATCATTAAATGCTTACTACAAGGCAGTGTTGCTGATGAAATAGTGTAAGAGCACACCCGCGTGGACAAAAAGCTTACAGCACCTGGTATTCCCAGGCGGTCTCCCATCCAAGTACTAACCAGGCCCGACCCTGCTTAGCTTCCGAGATCAGACGAGATCAGGCGTACCCAGGCTGGTATGGCCGTAAACGATAAACAACCTCTTGGTACAACATATATAGTCAAAGTGAGTCTGATAAACAGACTGCATTTTTCAGCAGGAAGCTGCATTTAGTCAATTCATCATTAAATGCTTACTACAAGGCAGTGTTGCTGATGAAATAGTGTAAGAGCACACCCTCGTGGACAAGAAGCTTACAGCACCTGGTATTCCCAGGCGGTCTCCCATCCAAGTACTAACCAGGCCCGACCCTGCTTAGCTTCCGAGATCAGACGAGATCGGGCGTACCCAGGCTGGTATGGCCGTAAACGATAAACAATCTCTTGGTACAACATATATAGTCAAAGTGAGTCTGATAAACAGACTGCATTTTGCAGCAGGAAGCTGCATTTAGTCAATTCATCATTAAATGCTTACTACAAGGCAGTGTTGCTGATGAAATAGTGTAAGAGCACACCCTCGTGGACAAAAAGGTTACAGCACCTGGTATTCCCAGGCGGTCTCCCATCCAAGTACTAACCAGGCCCGACCCTGCTTAGCTTCCGAGATCAGACGAGATCGGGCGTACCCAGGCTGGTATGGCCGTAAATGATAAACAACCTCTTGGTACAACATATATAGTCAAAGTGAGTCTGATAAACAGACTGCATTTTTCAGCAGGAAGCTGCATTTAGTCAATTCATCATTAAATGCTTACTACAAGGCAGTGTTGCTGATGAAATAGTGTAAGAGCACACCCTCGTGGACAAAAAGCTTACAGCACCTGGTATTCCCAGGCGGTCTCCCATCCAAGTACTAACCAGGACCGACCCTGCTTAGCTTCCGAGATCAGACGAGATCGGGCGTACCCAGGCTGGTATGGCCGTAAACGATAAACAATCTCTTGGTACAACATATATAGTCAAAGTGAGTCTGATAAACAGACTGCATTTTGCAGCAGGAAGCTGCATTTAGTCAATTCATCATTAAATCCTTACTACAAGGCAGTGTTGCTGATGAAATAGTGTAAGAGCACACCCTCGTGGACAAAAAGCTTACAGCACCTGGTATTCCCAGGCGGTCTCCCATCCAAGTACTAACCAGGCCCGACCCTGCTTAGCTTCCGAGATCAGACGAGATCGGGCGTACCTTTTTTTTTTTTTTTTTTTATTATAAAAATCTTATTTTACAATTTTTCAATTCAATATGCAAAACCTTCAATCAACACAAGACTAAACATCGGTAGGCATCCAATTTTACCCACTATCAAATAAAACCAAACAAAATAAAAATTCCAAACCAACTTCATACAAACATTACATACAAGACTAAGATAAAACAAATTCCATGAAATTAGAGAGGTTAAAAGCAACCCCCTATCAAATAAAAACTAAGAAATTCTCAAAAACAATTTTTTTAAATGATTGATGATATCTCTCCAAAACTTTGCACATCAAAACCCATACACCAAACCTCCATCCTCCCCCACAGCAATGAATCCACAATCCTTCACAAACACACTTTCAAAATCCTTCTGCCTAGACCTATGCATCAATCCCACATCCTTCTTGACCATACCTTCAAACACCTTCCACACTGTCACCCTCTTGCCCTCAAACCTTGCCAAGTTCCTCCTCGAATATACAGCATACCTTGCATGTGACAGCATAAAATTCAATAATTCAATATTCACCCCCTTCACATGCTGACACACTCCAAACAATACCAAACACCTCCAATCCACCCCTCCTATTAACTCTACTCCCCAGTACCTTTCTAGCATGTCCCTCAACCTCACATAGAACCCAGCTACCTCGACACACTCAAACATCATGTGCATCAGATTTTCATCCATAACTCTACATACGTCACACACACGAGACACTGACCTGTCTACCTGATGTAACACCACCTTGGTAAACACCCGATTGTGCCTCAACATAAAATCAAAATGTGTACATTCAAGACTGTTGAGCCTCACTACCATCTTCTCCCACAACCGCTCCACATCCAACCCTGGAAACACTTGCCTCCACACTTTCTCAGATGCAGGCGCCTTGACCTTCCTGGTAAGAAGAGCCCAGTAGAAGGCCCTCACCTTGGTAGAGGATAAGGCTTGCACAGACTCCCCACATTTCACCTGCATCTCAGGCAAAGTCTCTAATACCCCCTTACTCATGTGATTGTCCAGCAGCCTCACCCACTCCCTTGGAAAACACTCCTTTATCCTCTCATACATTCTCAACACCGTCCCTTTCCTGACATCCTCATCTACACTCCAGACAGTATCTAATATCGCCTGATCAGGCAGGAACCCCGGCACCACCTCATACCTAAAGTCCCTCACTCTTATCATACCTGCCCTCATAAGCACCTTACTCTCCAGCATCTTTCCCTCAGATTGCAGCAATGGGTTCATAAAAACCGGTAGATTCAAAATCACCCCAATAGAGTCACACTCATAGCTAACCTGCGGTAAAAACTCTGCCCAGGCCCTGAACACCTCCTGATAAAAGGCAGGCACCTCTGCATACATGCTAGGCTTTAAACACATTAACAACCCATAATCTCCGCATCCTCCACTCCTATGCAACCAATGTCTGAAAAACTCCTTCCACCCCTGACCCTCCTCCCCGTACAAAAACTGTTTCACTCTCTTAACCCGTATGGCTTTTAACTTAACCTCCAGATCTACTAATCTCAACCCACCCCTATCATAATCTGCTATCATCACATCATGAGCAATTTTCACACCCTTCCCACCCCACAGGAACCCAGACACTACATTATTAATTTCCTTCAGAGCCCATACAGGCATGTCCAGAACCCCTAAAGTATATACACATTTTGACATCAACAGAGCATTCACCACCACCACTTTCCCCCTCAATTTTAATTTCCTTTGTTTCCAGTAATTCAAGGTCGACTTCATTTTATTAATCACCCCTGTCCAAGTAAAGTCTCTCGCCTCCAGCTCATCTACCCCAATATTCACACCCAAAATTCTCAAATGTTCTGTAACAGTCTTAAAAGGAATGTTACTTGTAGACACAACCGTATCAGAAACGCATAACATTTCAGATTTTTCAACATTCACCTTAGCCCCAGAAGCTCTCCCATACACATCAAAACACTTCATCAGACAATTCACACTCCCTCCATCCCGCACAGTACAGGTGGTATCATCAGCGTAATGATGCAGCACACTAACGCCACCCCCCGGCAGGTCTACTCCATGCACTCCTCTATCACGCTTAACAAAAGCAGCCAAAGGCTCAACTGATATGCTGTACAGCAAAGCAGACAGTGGACAACCCTGCCTAACAGACCTGCCCAGGGGAAAGGGATCAGTCAGCACACCATTACACTTAACGACACTGCTAGCTGACCCATACAAAAGCTTCACCCATTCTTTTATACGAGGCCCAAACCCAAATTTTGCCATGGTCTCTAACAGGAACCGATGCTCCACCCGATCAAAGGCTTTATTCAGATCCATACAGAGCACCACCCCACCCACATCCCCCATATGCCTCACTACATCCCGGATAGTGCAGAGGGTGTCAACTATATCCCTCCCCGGTACCCCATAGGCCTGAGTAGGTGCTATAATGCTACCCATCACCTTTTTCAACCTATTGGCCATTACCTTAGCCAGCACCTTATTGTCAGAGTTCAAAAGGGTTATCGGTCTGTAGTTCTCAAGTTTCAGTCGACTTCCCTTCCTTTTGTACACCACATTCAACACCCCCAAAGCTAATGATTCTGGGACTTCCCTCCTCTCCTCCATACACTCAAATACACGCAGCATCAGTGGGGCTATTATGTCACTAAACTCACGGTAAAACTCTGCAGTCAGACCATCTGAACCTGGGCTCTTATTCAAATTCAGGCCTAAGATTGCAGCTTTAACCTCTGCCAATGTAAAATCGGCATCACACATCTCCACATCATCAGTTGACACCCTTACCTCCACTGCTTCTAGCACACTTCTCATACACACCTCATCCACCCCGCCTGAAGTAAATAAACCTTTATAAAAAGAATGCACTGTATTCAAAATACCTTCCAAATCTGTCACCCTCTCCCCCCGCTCATTTAAAAGCTCAGTTAGAAAACTCCTTTCCTGCTTCCGCCTTTCTAACCCCAGAAAAAAAGCAGTACTCCTCTCCCCCTCCACTACATACTGCGCTCTACTCCTCACCACTGCCCCCATACACCTATGCCTCTCTAAGACCTTCAACTCCTCCCGCAGCCTCAGGTAATCTGCAATATCATATCCTGGACAATTTTCTATCTTTTCTAACTCAAATATCAGGTGGGACTTAAGAATCCTCTCTTCCCTCCTTCTTACCACACTAGCCTGTCTTGCACAATATATTGCCAGCCGCTTGAACTCCCCTTTTAAACCTTCCCACCACACACACACATCAGACTCAAACAGAGGATCTGACATGGCCTCATTCACACACTCTTTCACTGCTCACTTAAACCCCTCATCCTTCAGCAGACTGGCATTAAGACACCACAACCCCCCCACCCTCCCCTCCCTCGACGCACCCAGCCGGAAAAGCAGAGCATCATGGTCACTAAAAAATGTGTGGGAATACTCTACCCCCACAACCAAGTTCGCAACCGCTCTATGAGCAAGACACAAATCTATGCGTGACTGCCTGAGCTCTCCCCTCACCACTTGTCTGCGAGAGAACACCCGCTTATCTGGATTCCTCTCCCTCCATATATCCACCAAATCCTCATCCTGCATTACCTTTAATAGTGCGCCACGAGAAGAGTCAGAGCCAAAATGTGCGCTACTTGAGGCATCCAACCTATCCATCCATACATTAAAATCTCCAACAAGCAGACAGTTTCTCCCACATAATCCCCCCATAGACATAAACAAAACCCTTCTCTCAATTTCAGTATTAGGAGCATACACATTGTACAATGAATAATCCACACCTTTAAACGTGAAACCCACTCCCACCATTCGACCTTCATTATCAGCACATAACAAACTTAAATTAGACACAACATCTTGTTTAACCAAAATAGCTACTCCACATGCACGCACAGTACCATTACTCACGTACATTTGTCCATTCCATCGCTGTCTTACGTTATCCATATACGGCTCAGTCCAGTGAGTCTCCTGAAGACATAATATGTCTGCACAGAAAGCTTCCAACACCAGCTCTAGCTTTTCTTTGCTACGAAGTCCATTGGTGTTGATAGAGACAACTCTCACCATAACGGATACATAGAGGAGGAAATCAATCCAGTCCGTCATGATAGATCTTTTACCCTTTTCTTCTTCTTGGCTATCAGGTTCTTTTTATTATCCCTCCGCTCAGATTGTATAAACTCCATCTCTTCCCCCGTCATCTCTTCTCCAGACCCTTTACGCTTGTAAGAATCATCCCGAGCAGGAGCCATCTCCTGAGAAGAGCCTCCCGGGACTACAGACACCTTCGGGTTCTCCACCGCACCCCCAGAATCCGAAGCCAATGCCGCTCCAGTTGCTTCTCCCGTACACCCCGCTACCCCCTCCTCTCCACCAGGAACGCCCTCCATCTCCACACCGTCTAGGCTTGAACTGATATCCTTCCCCTTGGAGACCTCCTTTCCCACAGGACATGGCCCCTTCTCTTCTTCATCCTCCGACTGCCTCTGGTCTTCTTCATCCTCCATCCGTCTCTGGGACTCCTCCCCCATCCTCATTTCCTCCCCAGATTCCTCCATCTCGCTCTCCTCCACACCATCCCCGCTGATTACCTGATTTGACAATCCAGGAGCTCCATCACCCTGGGTACAGGAGCACTGCCTAACACTCCTCCCGCAACCAACACAACCGCGTTCTCTTCTCCCATTACACTCTCTTGCGTAATGCCCCTGCTCACCACACTTATGACAGGCAAAATCAGGGCAATCACGTAGAACGTGTCCTGGCTGAATACAAAGTCTGCAAACCTTGACCTGACGGTCGTGTATCACTCTGAAATACTCTGTCCCTTCCAACGTCTCAAATTTGGTCGAATATGGCAGCGAGCGCACAGTGTCTGTGAATTTCACTTTACAGAAGCGCGTACCATCTGCAACTTCTGTCCCCGGCCAGAAGCGCCTCTTCACTGGTGACACCGCAGACACACCCCATGCTCTAAGCCGTTCCAGGATGACCTCGTCTGTTATGTACACTGGAAGGTTTAAGAAAGATACGACCATTTCATCAAGTGATAGATCCTTAGCCATGATACGGCAGTTCCGAATTTTAAAACCATCGATCAGCTTTTCTTTTCCTCTCACACTTGACAATGTCACTTCATATCGATTTTCGGCTTTGAACCGACATCCGCACACCAGTCCACAAACTTCCTTAATCCCGCTCAATAACTCCATCATAGTAATTTTTTCTTCACCCATAATTTCCACAGCAACTGTTAAGGTCTTTTCATAATTTTGCGTCTGTCTAATTGTAGAACCATTATCTATATTTCCTTTGCTCGTCATTCTTTTGTCTGCATGGGTCGAAGCCATTGTATCCAAAACGACTGGAGGAAAGTCCCCCAAACAGCAATATGCTGCCGGGGAACACAACCAAACAAATGCTCAAACTTATTCAATAAACAAAAATGAGATTGAACTAAAAACCACCAAGAAATCAAACAAAACACTCTGGAGCAAACACTCAACCTTAGCTCAATCAGCAACACCTGTCTCACTCTCCAGCACAGGAAGGGCGTACCCAGGCTGGTATGGCCGTAAACGATAAACAACCTCTTGGTACAACATATATAGTCAAAGTGAGTCTGATAAACAGACTGCATTTTTCAGCAGGAAGCTGCATTTAGTCAATTCATCATTAAATGCTTACTACAAGGCAGTGTTGCTGATGAAATAGTGTAAGAGCACACCCTCGTGGACAAAAAGCTTACAGCACCTGGTATTCCCAGGCGGTCTCCCATCCAAGTACTAACCAGGCCCGACCCTGCTTAGCTTCCGAGATCAGACGAGATCGGGCGTACCCAGGCTGGTATGGCCGTAAACGATAAACAATCTCTTGGTACAACATATATAGTCAAAGTGAGTCTGATAAACAGACTGCATTTTGCAGCAGGAAGCTGCATTTAGTCAATTCATCATTAAATGCTTACTACAAGGCAGTGTTGCTGATGAAATAGTGTAAGAGCACACCCTCGTGGACAAAAAGCTTACAGCACCTGGTATTCCCAGGCGGTCTCCCATCCAAGTACTAACCAGGCCCGACCCTGCTTAGCTTCCGAGATCAGACGAGATCGGGCGTACCCAGGCTGGTATGGCCGTAAACGATAAACAATCTCTTGGTACAACATATATAGTCAAAGTGAGTCTGATAAACAGACTGCATTTTGCAGCAGGAAGCTGCATTTAGTCAATTCATCATTAAATGCTTACTACAAGGCAGTGTTGCTGATGAAATAGTGTAAGAGCACACCCTCGTGGACAAAAAGCTTACAGCACCTGGTATTCCCAGGCGGTCTCCCATCCAAGTACTAACCAGGCCCGACCCTGCTTAGCTTCCGAGATCAGACGAGATCGGGCGTACCCAGGCTGGTATGGCCGTAAACGATAAACAATCTCTTGGTACAACATATATAGTCAAAGTGAGTCTGATAAACAGACTGCATTTTGCAGCAGGAAGCTGCATTTAGTCAATTCATCATTAAATGCTTACTACAAGGCAGTGTTGCTGATGAAATAGTGTAAGAGCACACCCTCGTGGACAAAAAGCTTACAGCACCTGGTATTCCCAGGCGGTCTCCCATCCAAGTACTAACCAGGACCGACCCTGCTTAGCTTCCGAGATCAGACGAGATCGGGAGTACCCAGGCTGGTATGGCCGTAAACGATAAACAATCTCTTGGTACAACATATATAGTCAAAGTGAGTCTGATAAACAGACATTGCATTTTCACCAATTAGATAAGCAGCTTGAACTTTGTGTCACTGAAAAAGTAGAAGAAATTACAAACACTGTAGCCATCACTTTATAGCACAGGTAGTTGGATAAAATACAAACTTTATTCCTTTTCATCATTTGAACAGGGTAAGGGAGCACAAAGCACACACAAGCTGCATTCAGCAACAATGTTATTATTTGTCTTATAAATACAAGGCAGATGCTAACTGACAACACACGGAACTTTGATCCTATTAAAAAGGCAGGAAGCTGCATTTAGTCAATTCATCATTAAATGCTTACTACAAGGCAGTGTTGC
>NW_021822842.1:32500-35000 GCF_901001165.1 Salmo trutta | reverse complement strand
TTCCCAGGCGGTCTCCCATCCAAGTACTAACCAGGCCCGACCATGCTTAGCTTCCGAGATCAGACGAGATCAGGCGTACCCAGGCTGGTATGGCCGTAAACGATAAACAATCTCTTGGTACAACATATATAGTCAAAGTGAGTCTGATAACAGACATTGCATTTTCACCAATTAGATAAGCAGCTTGAACTTTGTGTCACTGAAAAAGTAGAAGAAATTACAAACACTGTAGCCATCACTTTATAGCACAGGTAGTTGGATAAAATACAAACTTTATTTCTTTTCATCATTTGAACAGGGTAAGGGAGCACAAAGCACACACAAGCTGCATTCAGCAACAATGTTATTATTTGTCTTATAAATACAAGGCAGATGCTAACTGACAACACACGGAACTTTGATCCTATTAAAAAGGCAGGAAGCTGCATTTAGTCAATTCATCATTAAATGCTTACTACAATGCAGTGTTGCTGATGAAATAGTGTAAGAGCACACCCTCGTGGACAAAAAGCTTACAGCACCTGGTATTCCCAGGCGGTCTCCCATCCAAGTACTAACCAGGCCCGACCATGCTTAGCTTCCGAGATCAGACGAGATCGGGCGTACCCAGGCTGGTATGGCCGTAAACGATAAACAATCTCTTGGTACAACATATATAGTCAAAGTGAGTCTGATAAACAGACTGCATTTTGCAGCAGGAAGCTGCATTTAGTCAATTCATCATTAAATGCTTACTACAAGGCAGTGTTGCTGATGAAATAGTGTAAGAGCACACCCTCGTGGACAAAAAGCTTACAGCACCTGGTATTCCCAGGCGGTCTCCCATCCAAGTACTAACCAGGCCCGACCCTGCTTAGCTTCCGAGATCAGACGAGATCGGCCGTACCCAGGCTGGTATGGCCGTAAACGATAAACAATCTCTTGGTACAACATATATAGTCAAAGTGAGTCTGATAAACAGACATTGCATTTTCACCAATTAGATAAGCAGCTTGAACTTTGTGTCACTGAAAAAGTAGAAGAAATTACAAACACTGTAGCCATCACTTTATAGCACAGGTAGTTGGATAAAATACAAACTTTATTTCTTTTCATCATTTGAACAGGGTAAGGGAGCACAAAGCACACACAAGCTGCATTCAGCAACAATGTTATTATTTGTCTTATAAATACAAGGCAGATGCTAACTGACAACACACGGAACTTTGATCCTATTAAAAAGGCAGGAAGCTGCATTTAGTCAATTCATCATTAAATGCTTACTACAATGCAGTGTTGCTGATGAAATAGTGTAAGAGCACACCCTCGTGGACAAAAAGCTTACAGCACCTGGTATTCCCAGGCGGTCTCCCATCCAAGTACTAACCAGGCCCGACAATGCTTAGCTTCCGAGATCAGACGAGATCGGGCGTACCCAGGCTGGTATGGCCGTAAACGATAAACAATCTCTTGGTACAACATATATAGTCAAAGTGAGTCTGATAAACAGACTGCATTTTGCAGCAGGAAGCTGCATTTAGTCAATTCATCATTAAATGCTTACTACAAGGCAGTGTTGCTGATGAAATAGTGTAAGAGCACACCCTCGTGGACAAAAAGCTTACAGCACCTGGTATTCCCAGGCGGTCTCCCATCCAAGTACTAACCAGGCCCGACCCTGCTTAGCTTCCGAGATCAGACGAGATCGGGCGTACCCAGGCTGGTATGGCCGTAAACGATAAACAATCTCTTGGTACAACATATATAGTCAAAGTGAGTCTGATAAACAGACATTGCATTTTCACCAATTAGATAAGCAGCTTGAACTTTGTGTCACTGAAAAAGTAGAAGAAATTACAAACACTGTAGCCATCACTTTATAGCACAGGTAGTTGGATAAAATACAAACTTTATTTCTTTTCATCATTTGAACAGGGTAAGGGAGCACAAAGCACACACAAGCTGCATTCAGCAACAATGTTATTATTTGTCTTATAAATACAAGGCAGATGCTAACTGACAACACACGGAACTTTGATCCTATTAAAAAGGCAGGAAGCTGCATTTAGTCAATTCATCATTAAATGCTTACTACAATGCAGTGTTGCTGATGAAATAGTGTAAGAGCACACCCTCGTGGACAAAAAGCTTACAGCACCTGGTATTCCCAGGCGGTCTCCCATCCAAGTACTAACCAGGCCCGACTCTGCTTAGCTTCTGAGATCAGACGAGATCGGGCGTACCCAGGCTGGTATGGCCGTAAACGATAAACAATCTCTTGGTACAACATATATAGTCAAAGTGAGTCTGATAAACAGACTGCATTTTGCAGCAGGAAGCTGCATTTAGTCAATTCATCATTAAATGCTTACTACAAGGCAGTGTTGCTGATGAAATAGTGTAAGAGCACACCCTCGTGGACAAAAAGCTTACAGCACCTGGTATTCCCAGGCGGTCTCCCATCCAAGTACTAACCAGGCCCGACCCTGCTTAGCTTCCGAGATCAGACGAGATCGGGCGT
>NW_021822842.1:5000-10000 GCF_901001165.1 Salmo trutta | reverse complement strand
TGTACTAAAATCCTCTTTAAAAACTTATGAAATTCTTCCAATCTACTGCATTCAACAAAAAAGTGCATAAAATTTTCCACCCCCGTACCACAAATATCACATTCTCTTTTAATATTTCTATTTATTTGATGTAAAACCACATTCGTAAAAATCCTATTATGTTTCAATTTAAAATCATTGTCTTCACAATCTATAGCATTATATTTTACATTAACATTCTTCCATATTGATTTCACATCTATATTTGTAAACACTCTAGACCACACTTTTTCTGAAGCAGGAGCTTTTGTCTCTTTTAAAATACATTTTCTATAAACCATTTTAACTTTTAAACTTGATAAAACATGTTTCTCCCCATTACTTTCATAGTATAAAACCGGTAAACCCTTAGCTCTCTCAACCACCTCTGTATTTATTAAAAGCACCCATTCCTCAGGAATACACCCTAAAATTCTCTTATACATATTTTCTACAGTAGTTTTGCTGATTTCATCATCCACTTCACAAACATTATCATAAATAGCTTGAACAGGAAGAAACCCCGGAATGACCTCATATAAAATGTCCCCAATCTGTCTCATCCCAGCCCTCATAAAATATTTACAAAACACCATCTTATTATTATATTGTATGTTGGGATTTAAAAAAATTGGCTGATTTAAAATATTGTCTAAAATGGTACACTCATAATAAATATTTGGTAAAAACTCCCCCCAAGCCTCAAACACTTCTCTATAAAACAATGGTATATTACCTAACATTTCCTTTTTCATGCACATCAATAAACCATTGTCCCCCATCCTCCCAACATCCTGCAAATACTCCTTAAAAAATCTTTTCCATCCGTAATCTAATTCACCATATAAATATTTCCGTACCATTTTGACTCTAATTGCTTTTTTCCTAACATTTAAATCTACCAACTTCAAACCTCCCTCCTCATAACCTGCAATCAGAGTTTTAAAAGAAATTTTCGCTCCTTTCCCATCCCATAAAAAATCAACTAAAATCGTATTCATTTCAGATAAAACCCATTCTGGTACGTCTAAAACATTCATGACATGAATAAAAATTGACATCAGCAATGAATTTACAACAATTACTTTCCCTTTTAATTTCAATGCCCTCCCCCTCCACATATTTACCACCTTCCTAACTTTGTTTATAACTCCACTCCATGTCAGATCTCTCGCTTCCTGTTCCTTCACCCCTAAAAACACACCTAACACCTTAAAATAATCATTTACCATTTTAAAAGGAAAAGTCCCCTCATTAATCTTCCCAACATACATTATTACTGACTTCTCCATATTCACTTTTGCTCCTGAGGCTTGCTCATATACTTTAAAACACTCCATCACCCTTTTAACACTTCCCTCATCTCTAACTGTTATTGTGGTATCGTCTGCATATTGATGAATTAAACTAAAACCTCCTTGCGGAGTCTCTACACAATTTATAAAATGATCTTTTTTAAGGTATGCCGCTAAGGGTTCTACCGATAAAACAAACAATAAAGCTGATAAAGGGCATCCCTGTCTCACTGATCTCTCAATAATAAAAGAATCTGTTAAAACCCCATTACATTTAACCCTACTTTTAGCCTTTCTATATAATAATTTTATCCATCCTATTATTCTATTTCCAAACCCATATTTTTCTAGTACCCTAAACATAAAATCATGTTCCACCCTGTCAAAAGCTTTATTAAAATCTATACTTAAAACAATTCCCCCTATCTTATCACTATTCATTTTATTTATCACATCTCTAAGTGTATTTATGGTATCTGCTATATCTCTTCCTGGCACACTATAATTTTGTGTAGGTGCTATAATATCATTTAAAACCATCTTCATCCTATTTGCCAGTATCTTAGCTAAAATCTTATAATCTGAGTTTAATAAACTAATTGGCCTATAATTTTCTAGTTTCAATTTGCTCCCCTTATTTTTATATAAAATCGATATCAGCCCTGTCACCATGGAGTCTGAAACATTATTATTATCTTCCATATATTGATATACTTCCAATAAAATCGGTGCTAAAAGACTTTCATACATTTTATAAAACTCTGCAATTAGTCCATCTACTCCAGGACTTTTATTTATTTGTAAACCCTTAATTGCATCTTTCACTTCATCCACTGTTATCTTCCTATCACACATTTGCTTATCCTCAACACCAATTTGCACATCCACACTATTTAAAATCTCTTTTACACACCCCTCATCCACCTCCCCTTTCTTAAATAAATCCTTATAAAAATTCTGTACAGTTTCTAATATCTCAACATAATCATTTACCACTTCACCCTTTACATTCTCAATCTCATTAAAATATGATTTCATCTGTTTAGTTTTCTCTAAACCAAGAAAAAATGACGTACATTTCTCCCCTTCTAAAAAATATTTTGCCCTACTTCTAATAATTGCACCCTTACACTTATCTATTTCACATTTGCTCAATTGTGCTTTTAAATCTAAAAACCTTTCAATATTATAGTTAGGATCAATATCACATTTCCTCATTTCTTCATTCAGTTTTGTTCTTAAAAAATGTTCTTCTCTTGTCATCCTACTCCTCTTCTTCCTTGCATATCTAATACTAAAAACTTTTATTTTTTCCTTAACATTTTCCCACCACTGACACTTATCATTCCCTTTTTGCTTATCCTCCATTTCATGTTCTATCAAAGATTTAAGTTGTTTCCCGTATTCCTCATCACCTAAATACCCTGCATTCATACACCATATTCCCCCCCCTTTCCTTTCCTTATCTAACCCCACCGAAAATGTTAACCCAGCATGATCACTAAAAGTTGTAAAAATATATTTAATATCTTTCATAAAATTCCTTAACCCTTCATTTACTAAAACCAGATCTATCCGTGTCTGTTTCAATTCCCCTAAAACCACCTGCCTTCTAGAAAATTCTCTCTTGTTCGGATTCTCGTCCCTCCATATATCAATCAAATTATTTTCAAACATCATCTTCCTTAAAACCCCCCTAGATACGTCACTTCTAAAAATAGCTCCCCTTGTCATATCTAGTCTATCCATTTTTACATTAAAATCCCCAACTAAAATACAGTTACCCTTGCACCATTTCCCTAATTCTAAAAATAAATTCCTTCTCTCTATTTCATTATTCGGCGCATAAATATTTATAATTCTAAAAACCCTACTCATATACTCAAAATCTAAAATTAAAATCCTCCCATTATTATCATTATATATCTTCTTCACATTTTCTACTACATCCTTCCTTAATAAAATTGCAACCCCACATGAATTCCCCCTGCCATTGTTTACATAAATAAAATCCCTCCATATTTTTTGTACTTCTAAAACACACACATTATCCCAGTGCGTCTCTTGAATAGATAAAATTTCAGAATTCTTCATTTGTACTATTCTATTAAATTTTCCTATTGTTCTCACACCATTTGCATTTATCGACATTATTTTAACCATACTAATAAATAATAAAATTATAAAATATAATTTCATTATGCTCTACCTTTTATCCAGTTTCTTTCCTCTTCCACCCTTTCTCTCCCTCCCCTCCGCCGCTTTCCTCTTCCTGTATCCTCCTGTCGTTCTTTCAAACTTTTCCCCATCATCCGTGTCCGATATCTCCTCCAAGTCCATCTCATCCAGCCAACTTGTCTTCTTTACACCCTCGTCCGTCCTGCTCCCCGCGCTCATCGCCGCCTCCAATACAGTCGCCGTGCTCCCCGTGCTCATCGCCGTTTCTGGAATATTCGTTATGCTCCCCGTGTACATCGCCGTTTCTGGTATGTTCGTTGTGCTCCCCGTGTTCATCTCCGTCTCATGTGTAGTCGTCGTTGTGCTCCCCGTGTTCATACCCGTCTCTGTTATTGTCATTAAACTTAAACCCCTCTCCATTTCTTCACCCCCCGAGGTACTTGTTTGTGCTGTGCTTTCCCCCAAAACCTGTGAGTCCCCCGTGCTTCCCCCCAGTCCACTCCCCCCCTCCTCCTGAAAACTCCATCTTCTTATTTCCGAATCCATGCTGCTCCCAATTTCGTTCATCTTCTGGTCTTCCTTCTTCTCCCTTCTTCCTTCCTCCGTCTCTCCACCCTCCACCACGTCCTCTCCTCCATCTTCTTCTCCTTCTTCCGACAGTACAACTGCTTCCTCGAATAGTACTTGACTCCCCTCTTCAGTCATAACTTCTCCACAGTTGCACTCCGTCAATCTCTTTCTGCATCTGCCACAAAAATTCCTTTCCTTCTCTCCGATACATTCTCTCGCGTAATGGCCTTGATTACCGCACTTAAAGCATTTGAATTCAGGGCAGTCTTTGACTATGTGCCCTGGTTGAATACACAACCGACAAACTCTGACCTGTTTGTCATGAATAACCCTGAAGTATTCAGTTCCCTCCAGCGTCTCAATTTTTGTGGAATATGGCAATGATTGGACTTTTTCCGTAAATTTAACTTTACAAAAACGTGTCCCGTCAACCACCTCCGTTCCAGGCCAAACTCTCCTCCTTATCTCCGAGACGGCCGTTACTCCCCAGCTACTCAGCTTGTCCAGTATAACTTTATCTTCTATATATACCGGGAGATTCATAAAAGACACCACCAATTCATTGACATTCACATCTCTCGCCAGAATCCTGGTGTCCTTTATCCTTAAACCGTCCATTAGACGTTCTTTTCCTTTTCCGTTTCTCATCGTAATTTCATACTTCTTGTCTCCTTTCATTCGGCATCCCACCACCTCTCCACACGTCTCCTTAATTGCTCTCAGTAATTCCATCGTCGTCACCTTTTCTTCTCCCACCAACTCAATTGCCACCGTGTATTCTTTTCCATATTTCATTCCTCCTTTATTTTCATTATCCTTCCGTTGCGCATTTTCGTTGTCCTTGTCCATTCCGTTTGTCGTTGCCATGTTGTCCGTCATTGTAAATCAAAAAATGAAACCGAAAAAAACCTCCCCCAAGCAGCAAAACTGCAGGGGGGG
>NW_021822841.1:73628-113513 GCF_901001165.1 Salmo trutta | reverse complement strand
TTGAGAACTTTGGTCTAATTCCTGAGATCTGGATCTTCTCTGGAAAATCATTATTTTAGTATTTTTGGGGTTTACTGCCAGGGCCCAGGTCTGGCAGTACTGCTCTAGCAGGTCCAGGCTCTTCTGTAGGCCATATGCTGTGGGAGTCAGCAGGCATAGGTCATCTGCGAAGAGTAGGCATTTAACTTCTGAATTGTGGAGATTAACACCAGGGGCTGAGGATTTTTCTAGAATAGTGGCCAATTCTTTGATGTAAATACTGAAGAGTGCAGGGCTCAGATTGCAACCCTGACAAAGCCCCCTGGTTAAAGAACCCTGAATGCAACCCTGAACGCCCCTGGTTAAAGAATTCTATTCTTTTCTTGCCCATTTTAATGCTGGACGTATTGCCAATATGTTTTACCTCCTACACCACTTTTAATAACTTTGTAGAACAGTCTTGTATGCCAAATAGAATCAAATGCTTTTTGGAAGTCGATAAAGCAAGCGTATATTTTGGTATTATTTTGGTGGACATGTTTATCTATCAGGGTGTGTAGGGTGTAAATATGATCAGTTGTGTGATGTTTTGGTATAAATCCAATTTGGCTTTTACTCAAGACATTGTGCTTATTAAGGAAGTTTAGAACTCTTACATTTATAATACTACAGAAAACCTTCCCCAGGTTACTGTTCACACAAATGCCTCTGTAATTGTTAGGGTCAAATTTGTCTCCGTTCTTAAAGATGGGGTTATGAGTCCTTGATTCCAGATGTCAGGGAAATAACCTACACTCAGGATCAAATTAAACAGTTTTAATATAGCCAATTGAAATTGTGCACTAGTAAAGTTTTAGCATCTCATTTAGGATGCCATCAGGTTCGCATGCTTTTTTAAATTTGAGAGCCTGAAGTTTCTTATAGAGCTCCTGGTCAGAAATTGGTGAATCCAATGGATTTTGATTGTCCTTTATAGCTTTTTCTAATCCATTCAACTTCTCATGAATTTGCCATTGTTCTGCGTTTGTGTCAGTTTGAACGGTGTTGTAGAGTGTTTTAAAATGGGTTGTCCATATGTCACCATTTTGTATAGCTAATTCCTCTTGTTTTGATTTTTTTCTTTTTTTCCAATTTTGCCAGAAGCTGTTTGTGTTTATGGACGCCTCAATTAGTGTCAGCTGCTTGCTGTTGTACTGTGCTTTTTTGGTTCTGAGTGTACGTTTATAGAGTTTTAAAGTCTCACAGTAATTAATGCGTAATTCACCATTATTTGGGTCTCTGCTTTTGTTTGGATAGTGTTCTAAGTTTTTTCCTTATAATTTTACAATCTGCATCAAACAATTTTTCTCTCTCTCTCTGTCTCTTTCTGTCTCTGTCTATTTCTCTCTCTCTCTATCTCTGTCTCAGTCTATTTCTCTGTCTCTCTCTGTCTCTGTCTGTCTCTGTCTATTTCTCTCTCTCTCTCTGTCCCTGTCTCTGTCTATTTCTCTCTCTCTCTGTCTGTCTATTTCTCTCTCTGTCTCTGTCTCTCTGTCTCTGTCTATTTCTCTCTCTCTCTCTGTCTGTCTATTTCTCTCTCTGTCTCTGTCTCTCTGTCTCTGTCTATTTCTCTCTCTCTCTCGGTCTATGTCCATGTCTCTCTGTCTCTGTCTCTCTCTATTTCTATCTCTCTGTCTGTCTCTCTCTCTCTCTCTGTCTGTTTCTCTCTCTCTGTCTGTCTCTCTCTCTCTGTCTGTCTGTTTCTGTCTCGTTTCTCTCAGTCGCTCTCTTTTTCACTCTCTCTGTCTCTCTCTCTGTCTCTGTCTCTCTGTTTCTCTCTGTCTCGGCCTCTGTCAATCTGTCTATTTCTCTCTCACCATCTCCCTATCTCTCCATCTCCCTATATCTCTCTCCGTTTCTCCCTATCCCCGTCTCTCCCTGTCTCTCCCTCTCTCTGTCTGTATATTTCCCTCTCTATATACTTCCTTCTCTCTCTCTCTCTGCTCTCTGTCTCGCTCCCTCAGAGGACCCTCACTCTCTCCCTCTGCTCTCTCACACACTTCCTCTCTTGTTTAACTCCAATCACCTCCTAAAAGCGGGTTGAGATATGATGGTAAAAAACACATATAAACACAGAAATATAACAAGAATTGGAAGGAAGTGTTGGAAAAAAATAAATCAATCCAATGAGACATAAATGCCTTTTTTGCCGTCGGAAAAACCTGAACTGTTCTGTTGGGTAAGAAAGATTAAAGGAGTTTGAGATGTAATGTATTGAGAGAGTGAGAGTGAAAGAAAGAAAGAAAGAAAGAAAGAAAGAAAGAAAGAAAGAAAGAAAGAAAGAAAGAAAGAAAGAAAGAAAGAAAGAAAGAAAGAAAGAAAGAGAACGAGAGAGAGAGAACGAGAGAGAGAGAGAGCCCAGGGTGCCATTGCGAGCATTACTTGTTCATCCACATTTCTCTTCTCGCTCACGTCTTCTGTCCGTTCACCTAACTTTTCCCCTCTTCTGTCCATCCTCTCCGGTGGAGCTGTCCAGTGCTGAAGAACACTGGTTTGCAAGAGGAGGATGTGAGAGGAAGATATAGAATCAGCTTGGCTTACACTCCCCAACTGGCCTTAGATCAGTGTTTTGGGCAACTTCATTAACTTCAACTCATGAACAATAATATATGTCACTTTGAAGATGCTTTTATCCAAAGCGACTGACAGTCATGTGTGCATACATTTTTCTTATGGGTGGTCCCAGCAGGAATCAAACCAACGATCCTTGGCGTTGCGAGCACCATGCTCTACCAACTGAGCCACACAGGAAAAATGTGTGGTTTCTCCACAATTCCACAAATATGTGTTGAACAGGTTCAACACAGACAACTGTAGGTTTTAATACAGTATGTCCTCATCCTCCTGAGAGTCTACCACCACAACACATGACAACACAATCCCCAGAGGTTCACACCTCTGAAAACCTCTCAGATCAATTAAACACCAATTAGTTGCTGTGCTAATGAGCTGGCTAATGACTGGAGAGCAATATCTCCCCAATGAGTATTACCATGGATGAAACAACCTCCTCTGGGACCAAGGAAAGCACAGGAGTCATATAGTGCACACAAACACACACACACACACACACACACACACACACACACACACACACACACACACACACACACACACACACACACACACACACACACACACACACACACACACACACACACACACACAAGACTTTGATCTATTGGGAGACTATAACACTTCTCTCATGTGTACAGGATTACATGTAAGTTCAAAGGATTGGCCCTTTGGGATTTAGTCATACCAGGCCTCCCACCCCATTTGGTGGGACTTAACCCTTTACACTCATACCCGTATTCAGGATGAAAATGACAGATTTGGACACTGATAAGTGCCTAAATTGGAACACAGTGGCTGTACAGTAACATGCTATACATTACATCAGAGCTCTAGCGCTGAGCTTCACAGCTGTGTCAATGAGGAACTAGAGCAAGCACACTTGTAGTTGTTTTATTTGGAACAAAACCATGCATCCCTGCCATCACATAATTACTATTGTTGTTCACTTTGATGAAAATAGGCCGGTGGCCATTTGATTAATTGTTCAGCAGTCTTATGGCTTTGGGGTAGAAGCTGTTAAGTAGCCTTTTGGTCCCAGACTTGGCGCTCCAGTACTGCTTGCCGTGCGGTAGCAGAGAGAACAGTCTATGACTTGGGTTGATGGAGTCTTTGACAATTTTTGGGGCTTTCCTCTGGCACCGACAAGTATATAGGTCCTGGATGGCAGGAAGCTTGGCCCCAGTGATGTACTGGGCAGTATGCACTACCCTCTGTAGCACCTTACGGTCAGATGCCGAGGTGTTGCCATACTTTGCCATAGCTTGGAATAATTACCCCCTCTGTGTCAGTAAGACTTGCATTTAGCCATGGTTCATATAACTACCTTATAACTACAATAGTCATAACATAGACTGGAATCCGACTGCTTTCTCTGAATCACCACATAAACAGAGATATAAAAATAAAGGTGAATGTAAAGAGGACCTGCAGACCTCTGAGTGCACTCATCACCCTCTCTGTTCTGCATCTCTCTCTCTCATCACCCTCTCTGTTCTGCATCTCTCTCTCATCACCCTCTCTGTTCTGCATCTCTCTCTCTCATCACCCTCTCTGTTCTGCATATCTCTCTCTCATCCCCCTCTCTGTTCTGCATCTCTCTCTCTCATCACCCTCTCTGTTCTGCATCTCTCTCTCTCATCACCCTCTCTGTTCTGCATCTCTCTCTCTCATCACCCTCTCTGTTCTGCATCTCTCTCTCATCACCCTCTCTGTTCTGCATATCTCTCTCTCATCACCCTCTCTGTTCTGCATCTCTCTCTCATCACCCTCTCTGTTCTGCATCTCTCTCTCTCATCACCCTCTCTGTTCTGCATCTCTCTCTCTCATCACCCTCTCTGTTCTGCATCTCTTTCTCTCATCACCCTCTCTGTTCTGCATCTCTCTCTCTTATCACCCTCTCTGTTCTGCATCTCTCTCTCTCATCACCCTCTCTGTTCTGCATCTCTCTCATCACCCTCTCTGTTCTGCATCTCTCTCTCTCATCACCCTCTCTGTTCTGCATATCTCTCTCTCATCACCCTCTCTGTTCTGCATCTCTCTCTCATCACCCTCTCTGTTCTGCATCTCTCTCTCTCATCACCCTCTCTGTTCTGCATATCTCTCTCTCATCACCCTCTCTGTTCTGCATCTCTCTCTCTCATCACCCTCTCTGTTCTGCATCTCTCTCTCTCATCACCCTCTCTGTTCTGCATCTCTCTCTCTCATCACCCTCTCTGTTCTGCATCTCTCTCTCATCACCCTCTCTGTTCTGCATCTCTCTCTCATCACCCTCTCTGTTCTGCATCTCTCTCTCTCATCACCCTCTCTGTTCTGCATCTCTCTCTCTCATCACCCTCTCTGTTCTGCATATCTCTCTCTCATCACCCTCTCTGTTCTGCATCTCTCTCTCATCACCCTCTCTGTTCTGCATCTCTCTCTCTCATCACCCTCTCTGTTCTGCATCTCTCTCTCTCATCACCCTCTCTGTTCTGCATCTCTTTCTCTCATCACCCTCTCTGTTCTGCATCTCTCTCTCTTATCACCCTCTCTGTTCTGCATCTCTCTCTCTCATCACCCTCTCTGTTCTGCATCTCTCTCATCACCCTCTCTGTTCTGCATCTCTCTCGCTCATCACCCTCTCTGTTCTGCATCTCTCTCTCTCATCACCCTCTCTGTTCTGCATCTCTCTCTCATCACCCTCTCTGTTCTGCATCTCTCTCTCATCACCCTCTCTGTTCTGCATCTCTCTCTCTCATCACCCTCTCTGTTCTGCATCTCTCTCATCACCCTCTGTTCTGCATCTCTCTCGCTCATCACCCTCTCTGTTCTGCATCTCTCTCTCTCATCACCCTCTCTGTTCTGCATCTCTCTCTCATCACCCTCTCTGTTCTGCATCTCTCTCGCTCATCACCCTCTCTGTTCTGCATCTCTCTCTCTCATCACCCTCTCTGTTCTGCATCTCTCTCTCATCACCCTCTCTGTTCTGCATCTCTCGCTCATCACCCTCTCTGTTCTGCATCTCTCTCATCACCCTCTCTGTTCTGCATCTCTCTCTCTCCTCTCTCTCTCACTCCGTCTCTCACACTTCTTTGCTCTCTTCCTCTCTCTCTTTCTTTGTCTCTCGCTCTAACATAGTGCTATGGCCGCTCCTCAATGAATCACTCTGTTCCATTACATTCTTCAAACTTTGTTTAACAAGTTGAAAAAGATGCTAATGTTATGGAGAGATGGGGAGGGGAGAGTGAATAATAGAACTCCGTGGGATGACCCACTTAGCCTAATCATTGCTAACGAACAGTGGAGACTTCTGAGACGGGGGAAACACACAAGCCTAAATGCCTTAAATTAATCCCGATAATTCAATATACAATGATAAAACGCCACAATCAAGTCTCCTCTGGCTCTTGTGTTTGACTGATAATGCACTGAGCTGTTCGTAATGAGAAGTGTGTGTTTTTCTCATAACCTCTTCTTCTCTGTGTCACTGGAGATGGTTGTGGTTGAGCGCGCTGGGATAGACATTGTTTATGTTTGTCCATAGAAAGCAACACATACACTCACACAAACACACACACTCACACACACATATTGTCATCCTTGGACATATCCACAGCTTGATATAAGATTCATACAAAGCGCTCAACCGTAGCTTCTCCCCAAGGGGATGCTAGAGTGTACCATCTACGGTTTGAAACAAGATCATTAAAATAATCTAATTATGGTAAGAGAGAGTTAGCCATGCTGAAAGTTGTTTGGAGACCATTAGAAGAGATGCTGTTAGTGTGCGACAGAGAGTAAAGCAGTCAAGGCAGGGAATCATCGCCCATCAACAACAGACAGCATGGGAAAAAGCCTGAGGTGTACTGCATTTCTAATACAATAACCACCATTTATCACAACACAAACAATCGCATCGTTGGAAAAACAAAAGTTCTCTTTCGCAAGTTTATCTGTCCTCTTTTCTCTGAGGGGGAAATGTAGAATGTAGCATCTCCGGTTGTCTGATTATTTATCTTAATATCGTGTCGGGGAAGATGCCTCTGGATGATACACACACAAACACACACACACCTCATTAGCATTCTACCCAATGTTATTGTTCCTTCAGCCATACAATGCAACAGTCTCTCACTAACTCTCCTCTAGTGAGTGTATCACATGTACTGGACTGTCCATAGGTGTGAAAACTGAGAAGCACCAAGCGTCATCATAATACCAGCAATAACTGCACCTCTGTTTGTGTGTGTCTGCAGTTCAAACACTTATTTAATGAGGAAGATGTTGTTCTACCTTTAATTACAAAAGTGCTTTTCTACCTCTACTTACAAACATCTCCTCTGAGACACGTCCTCTTAGTGGTTTAATCTATCTGGGAATTAGTGCTGCGCTAATTAGTTTAATTATCTTATTGTGTTTTTAAAGACACTGCTTCTCATCTCCTCAGGAACTTTGAAAGTGGGATAATGTGTTCTCTTCCCGATTTCCCCCATCAACTTCTCTTCATGCTGTGCCACACCACGCCGTGATACAACAAAACTATTCATTTAAACCAATAATCTCTAAATCATTACCAGTTATCAAAAGAGCTGAAATTTAATTACGTTAACTGAAAAATAAATTCATTAGAACTTAAAATGTGTACACTTCATCAGTTCTGAGGGCTCAGCAATTTGGTTACAGTTGATTCTTTGTTATTTAATGACTCAAGCTTTTGATGTCAAACTTTACTGACGCCCTATCTGTTATGAGAGTTTTTTTTGTTCAAAGATTAAGAAATCTGTATCTTCATTTGTGGAATATCAAACTAAAGTGTCCTCTAAGTGATGAGAGAAAGAAACATTGTAATCATTAGTGTAGAAGACAACGAAACGCTTCTGCTCGACTCAGATAATAAGTCTGCTACCGCCAAATACAGAAACAAACAGCGAGGGTGATATGGAAGGAGGAAAAGAAAGAGGAGAACAGTGACAGATAGATGGAACACAAGAACAAGAGAAAGGAAGTAAGATAAAACTAAGTGAAAGCAGGCGAATAAGCGAAGGAGAGAGAGAGAGAGAGGAGGAGGGAGAGTCAGCCGTTCGCTGAGGTTAGCCTACTTAACTATGGGGCTGACCTAAATGTAGTTGTGAGACAAAGAGACAGACTCAGAGATTTCTGAAAGACACCATCAGTCTCCACGGGAAGGAAGGCGTAAAAGAAAGAGAGAGAGGGAAGAAGGGAGAGGTACGGGGGAGAGACGGAAAAGAGATGTAAAATAACTTCTCTATTCTAGTTGTCAGAGCTGTGGAGAGTCTCTATTCTAGTGGTCAGAGCAGGCACTGGAGCTTGGAGCTGTGGAGAGTCTCTATTCTAGTGGTCAGAGCAGGCACTGGAGCTTGGAGCTGTGGAGAGTCTCTATTCTAGTGGTCAGAGCAGGCACTGGAGCTTGGAGCTGTAGAGAGTCTCTATTCTAGTTGTCAGAGCAGGCACTGGAGCTTGGAGCTGTAGAGTCTCTATTCTAGTGGTCAGAGCAGGCACTGGAGCTTGGAGCTGTGGAGAGTCTCTATTCTAGTGGTCAGAGCAGGCACTGGAGCTTGGAGCTGTGGAGAGTCTCTATTCTAGTGGTCAGAGCAGGCACTGGAGCTTGGAGCTGTAGAGAGTCTCTATTCTAGTGGTCAGAGCAGGCACTGGAGCTTGGAGCTGTAGAGAGTCTCTATTCTAGTGGTCAGAGCTGTGGAGAGTCTCTATTCTAGTGGTCAGAGCAGGCACTGGAGCTTGGAGCTGTAGAGAGTCTCTATTCTAGTGGTCAGAGCAGGCACTGGAGCTTGGAGCTGTGGAGAGTCTCTATTCTAGTGGTCAGAGCAGGCACTGGAGCTTGGAGCTGTGGAGAGTCTCTATTCTAGTGGTCAGAGCAGGCACTGGAGCTTGGAGCTGTGGAGAGTCTCTATTCTAGTGGTTAGAGCAGGCACTGGAGCTTGGAGCTGTAGAGAGTCTCTATTCTAGTGGTCAGAGCAGTCACTGGAGCTTGGAGCTGTAGAGTCTCTATTCTAGTGGTCAGAGCAGGCACTGGAGCTTGGAGATGTGGAGAGTCTCTATTCTAGTGGTCAGAGCAGGCACTGGAGCTTGGAGCTGTGGAGAGTCTCTATTCTAGTGGTCAGAGCAGGCACTGGAGCTTGGAGCTGTAGAGAGTCTCTATTCTAGTGGTCAGAGCAAGCACTGGAGCTTGGAGCTGTAGAGAGTCTCTATTCTAGTGGTCAGAGCTGTGGAGAGTCTCTATTCTAGTGGTCAGAGCAGGCACTGGAGCTTGGAGCTGTGGAGAGTCTCTATTCTAGTGGTCAGAGCAGGCACTGGAGCTTGGAGCTGTGGAGAGTCTCTATTCTAGTTGTCAGAGCAGGCACTGGAGCTTGGAGCTGTGGAGAGTCTCTATTCTAGTGGTCAGAGCAGGCACTGGAGCTTGGAGCTGTGGAGAGTCTCTATTCTAGTGGTCAGAGCAGGCACTGGAGCTTGGAGCTGTAGAGAGTCTCTATTCTAGTGGTCAGAGCAGGCACTGGAGCTTGGAGCTGTAGAGAGTCTCTATTCTAGTGGTCAGAGCAGGCACTGGAGCTTGGAGCTGTGGAGAATCTCTATTCTAGTGGTCAGAGCAGGCACTGGAGCTTGGAGCTGTGGAGAGTCTCTATTCTAGTGGTCAGAGCAGGCACTGGAGCTTGGAGCTGTGGAGAGTCTCTATTCTAGTGGTCAGAGCAGGCACTGGAGCTTGGAGCTGTGGAGAGTCTCTATTCTAGTGGTAAGAGCAGGCACTGGAGCTTGGAGCTGTGGAGAGTCTCTATTCTAGTGGTCAGAGCAGGCACTGGAGTTTGGAGCTGTGGAGAGTCTCTATTCTAGTGGTCAGAGCAGGCACTGGAGCTTGGAGCTGTGGAGAGTCTCTATTCTAGTGGTCAGAGCAGGCACTGGAGCTTGGAGCTGTAGAGAGTCTCTATTCTAGTGGTCAGAGCAGGCACTGGAGCTTGGAGCTGTAGAGAGTCTCTATTCTAGTGGTCAGAGCTGTGGAGAGTCTCTATTCTAGTGGTCAGAGCAGGCACTGGAGCTTGGAGCTGTAGAGAGTCTCATTTCTAGTGGTCAGAGCAGGCACTGGAGCTTGGAGCTGTGGAGAGTCTCTATTCTAGTGGTCAGAGCAGGCACTGGAGCTTGGAGCTGTGGAGAGTCTCTATTCTAGTTGTCAGAGCAGGCACTGGAGCTTGGAGCTGTGGAGAGTCTCTATTCTAGTGGTCAGAGCAGGCACTGGAGCTTGGAGCTGTGGAGAGTCCTCTATTCTAGTGGTCAGAGCAGGCACTGGAGCTTGGAGCTGTGGAGAGTCTCTATTCTAGTGGTCAGAGCAGGCACTGGAGCTTGGAGCTGTGGAGAGTCTCTATTCTAGTGGTCAGAGCAGGCACTGGAGCTTGGAGCTGTGGAGAGTCTCTATTCTAGTGGTCAGAGCAGGCACTGGAGCTTGGAGCTGTGGAGAGTCTCTATTCTAGCGGTCACAGCAGGCACTGGAGCTTGGAGCTGTGGAGAGTCTCTATTCTAGTGGTCAGAGCTGGCACTGGAGCTTGGAGCTGTGGAGAGTCTCTATTCTAGCGGTCACAGCAGGCACTGGAGCTTGGAGCTGTGGAGAGTCTCTATTCTAGCGGTCACAGCAGGCACTGGAGCTTGGAGCTGTGGAGAGTCTCTATTCTAGTGGTCAGAGCAGGCACTGGAGCTTGGAGCTGTGGAGAGTCTCTATTCTAGCGGTCACAGCAGGCACTGGAGCTTGGAGCTGTGGAGAGTCTCTATTCTAGTGGTCAGAGCAGGCACTGGAGCTTGGAGCTGTGGAGAGTCTCTATTCTAGTGGTCAGAGCAGGCACTGGAGCTTGGAGCTGTGGAGAGTCTCTATTCTAGTTGTCAGAGCAGGCACTGGAGCTTGGAGCTGTGGAGAGTCTCTATTCTAGTTGTCAGAGCAGGCACTGGAGCTTGGAGCTGTGGAGAGTCTCTATTCTAGTGGTCAGAGCAGGCACTGGAGCTTGGAGCTGTGGAGAGTCTCTATTCTAGTGGTCAGAGCAGGCACTGGAGCTTGGAGCTGTAGAGAGTCTCTATTCTAGTGGTCAGAGCAGGCACTGGAGCTTGGAGCTGTGGAGAGTCTCTATTCTAGTTGTCAGAGCAGGCACTGGAGCTTGGAGCTGTAGAGAGTCTCTATTCTAGCGGTCAGAGCAGGCACTGGAGCTTGGAGCTGTAGAGAGTCTCTATTCTAGTGGTCAGAGCAGGCACTGGATCTTGGAGCTGTAGAGAGTCTCTATTCTAGTGGTCAGAGCTGTGGAGAGTCTCTATTCTAGTGGTCAGAGCAGGCACTGGAGCTTGGAGCTGTAGAGAGTCTCTATTCTAGTGGTCAGAGCAGGCACTGGAGCTTGGAGCTGTGGAGAGTCTCTATTCTAGTGGTCAGAGCAGGCACTGGAGCTTGGAGCTGTGGAGAGTCTCTATTCTAGTGGTCAGAGCAGGCACTGGAGCTTGGAGCTGTGGAGAGTCTCTATTCTAGTGGTTAGAGCAGGCACTGGAGCTTGGAGCTGTAGAGAGTCTCTATTCTAGTGGTCAGAGCAGTCACTGGAGCTTGGAGCTGTAGAGTCTCTATTCTAGTGGTCAGAGCAGGCACTGGAGCTTGGAGATGTGGAGAGTCTCTATTCTAGTGGTCAGAGCAGGCACTGGAGCTTGGAGCTGTGGAGAGTCTCTATTCTAGTGGTCAGAGCAGGCACTGGAGCTTGGAGCTGTAGAGAGTCTCTATTCTAGTGGTCAGAGCAGGCACTGGAGCTTGGAGCTGTAGAGAGTCTCTATTCTAGTGGTCAGAGCTGTGGAGAGTCTCTATTCTAGTGGTCAGAGCAGGCACTGGAGCTTGGAGCTGTGGAGAGTCTCTATTCTAGTGGTCAGAGCAGGCACTGGAGCTTGGAGCTGTGGAGAGTCTCTATTCTAGTGGTCAGAGCAGGCACTGGAGCTTGGAGCTGTGGAGAGTCTCTATTCTAGTGGTCAGAGCAGGCACTGGAGCTTGGAGCTGTGGAGAGTCTCTATTCTAGTGGTCAGAGCAGGCACTGGAGCTTGGAGCTGTAGAGAGTCTCTATTCTAGTGGTCAGAGCAGGCACTGGAGCTTGGAGCTGTAGAGAGTCTCTATTCTAGTGGTCAGAGCAGGCACTGGAGCTTGGAGCTGTGGAGAATCTCTATTCTAGTGGTCAGAGCAGGCACTGGAGCTTGGAGCTGTGGAGAGTCTCTATTCTAGTGGTCAGAGCAGGCACTGGAGCTTGGAGCTGTGGAGAGTCTCTATTCTAGTGGTCAGAGCAGGCACTGGAGCTTGGAGCTGTGGAGAGTCTCTATTCTAGTGGTAAGAGCAGGCACTGGAGCTTGGAGCTGTGGAGAGTCTCTATTCTAGTGGTCAGAGCAGGCACTGGAGTTTGGAGCTGTGGAGAGTCTCTATTCTAGTGGTCAGAGCAGGCACTGGAGCTTGGAGCTGTGGAGAGTCTCTATTCTAGTGGTCAGAGCAGGCACTGGAGCTTGGAGCTGTAGAGAGTCTCTATTCTAGTGGTCAGAGCAGGCACTGGAGCTTGGAGCTGTAGAGAGTCTCTATTCTAGTGGTCAGAGCTGTGGAGAGTCTCTATTCTAGTGGTCAGAGCAGGCACTGGAGCTTGGAGCTGTAGAGAGTCTCATTTCTAGTGGTCAGAGCAGGCACTGGAGCTTGGAGCTGTGGAGAGTCTCTATTCTAGTGGTCAGAGCAGGCACTGGAGCTTGGAGCTGTGGAGAGTCTCTATTCTAGTTGTCAGAGCAGGCACTGGAGCTTGGAGCTGTGGAGAGTCTCTATTCTAGTGGTCAGAGCAGGCACTGGAGCTTGGAGCTGTGGAGAGTCTCTATTCTAGTGGTCAGAGCAGGCACTGGAGCTTGGAGCTGTGGAGAGTCTCTATTCTAGTGGTCAGAGCAGGCACTGGAGCTTGGAGCTGTGGAGAGTCTCTATTCTAGTGGTCAGAGCAGGCACTGGAGCTTGGAGCTGTGGAGAGTCTCTATTCTAGTGGTCAGAGCAGGCACTGGAGCTTGGAGCTGTGGAGAGTCTCTATTCTAGCGGTCACAGCAGGCACTGGAGCTTGGAGCTGTGGAGAGTCTCTATTCTAGTGGTCAGAGCTGGCACTGGAGCTTGGAGCTGTGGAGAGTCTCTATTCTAGAGGTCACAGCAGGCACTGGAGCTTGGAGCTGTGGAGAGTCTCTATTCTAGCGGTCACAGCAGGCACTGGAGCTTGGAGCTGTGGAGAGTCTCTATTCTAGTGGTCAGAGCAGGCACTGGAGCTTGGAGCTGTGGAGAGTCTCTATTCTAGCGGTCACAGCAGGCACTGGAGCTTGGAGCTGTGGAGAGTCTCTATTCTAGTGGTCAGAGCAGGCACTGGAGCTTGGAGCTGTGGAGAGTCTCTATTCTAGTGGTCAGAGCAGGCACTGGAGCTTGGAGCTGTGGAGAGTCTCTATTCTAGTTGTCAGAGCAGGCACTGGAGCTTGGAGCTGTGGAGAGTCTCTATTCTAGTTGTCAGAGCAGGCACTGGAGCTTGGAGCTGTGGAGAGTCTCTATTCTAGTGGTCAGAGCAGGCACTGGAGCTTGGAGCTGTGGAGAGTCTCTATTCTAGTGGTCAGAGCAGGCACTGGAGCTTGGAGCTGTAGAGAGTCTCTATTCTAGTGGTCAGAGCAGGCACTGGAGCTTGGAGCTGTGGAGAGTCTCTATTCTAGTTGTCAGAGCAGGCACTGGAGCTTGGAGCTGTAGAGAGTCTCTATTCTAGCGGTCAGAGCAGGCACTGGAGCTTGGAGCTGTAGAGAGTCTCTATTCTAGTGGTCAGAGCAGGCACTGGATCTTGGAGCTGTAGAGAGTCTCTATTCTAGTGGTCAGAGCTGTGGAGAGTCTCTATTCTAGTGGTCAGAGCAGGCACTGGAGCTTGGAGCTGTAGAGAGTCTCTTTTCTAGTTGTCAGAGCAGGCACTGGAGCTTGGAGCTGTGGAGAGTCTCTATTCTAGTGGTCAGAGCAGGCACTGGAGCTTGGAGCTGTGGAGAGTCTCTATTCTAGTGGTCAGAGCAGGCACTGGAGCTTGGAGCTGTAGAGAGTCTCTATTCTAGTGGTCAGAGCAGGCACTGGAGCTTGGAGCTGTAGAGAGTCTCTATTCTAGTGGTCAGAGCTGTGGAGAGTCTCTATTCTAGTGGTCAGAGCAGGCACTGGAGCTTGGAGCTGTAGAGAGTCTCTATTCTAGTGGTCAGAGCAGGCACTGGAGCTTGGAGCTGTGGAGAGTCTCTATTCTAGTGGTCAGAGCAGGCACTGGAGCTTGGAGCTGTGGAGAGTCTCTATTCTAGTGGTCAGAGCAGGCACTGGAGCTTGGAGCTGTGGAGAGTCTCTATTCTAGTGGTCAGAGCAGGCACTGGAGCTTGGAGCTGTGGAGACTCTCTATTCTAGTGGTCAGAGCAGGCACTGGAGTTTGGAGCTGTGGAGAGTCTCTATTCTAGTGGTCAGAGCAGGCACTGGAGCTTGGAGCTGTGGAGAGTCTCTATTCTAGTGGTCAGAGCAGGCACTGGAGCTTGGAGCTGTAGAGAGTCTCTATTCTAGTGGTCAGAGCAGGCACTGGAGCTTGGAGCTGTAGAGAGTCTCTATTCTAGTGGTCAGAGCTGTGGAGAGTCTCTATTCTAGTGGTCAGAGCAGGCACTGGAGCTTGGAGCTGTAGAGAGTCTCTATTCTAGTGGTCAGAGCAGGCACTGGAGCTTGGAGCTGTGGAGAGTCTCTATTCTAGTGGTCAGAGCAGGCACTGGAGCTTGGAGCTGTGGAGAGTCTCTATTCTAGTTGTCAGAGCAGGCACTGGAGCTTGGAGCTGTGGAGAGTCTCTATTCTAGTGGTCAGAGCAGGCACTGGAGCTTGGAGCTGTGGAGAGTCTCTATTCTAGTGGTCAGAGCTGGCACTGGAGCTTGGAGCTGTGGAGAGTCTCTATTCTAGCGGTCACAGCAGGCACTGGAGCTTGGAGCTGTGGAGAGTCTCTATTCTAGCGGTCACAGCAGGCACTGGAGCTTGGAGCTGTGGAGAGTCTCTATTCTAGTGGTCAGAGCAGGCACTGGAGCTTGGAGCTGTGGAGAGTCTCTATTCTAGCAGTCACAGCAGGCACTGGAGCTTGGAGCTGTGGAGAGTCTCTATTCTAGTGGTCAGAGCAGGCACTGGAGCTTGGAGCTGTGGAGAGTCTCTATTCTAGTGGTCAGAGCAGGCACTGGAGCTTGGAGCTGTGGAGAGTCTCTATTCTAGTTGTCAGAGCAGGCACTGGAGCTTGGAGCTGTGGAGAGTCTCTATTCTAGTTGTCAGAGCAGGCACTGGAGCTTGGAGCTGTGGAGAGTCTCTATTCTAGTGGTCAGAGCAGGCACTGGAGCTTGGAGCTGTGGAGAGTCTCTATTCTAGTGGTCAGAGCAGGCACTGGAGCTTGGAGCTGTAGAGAGTCTCTATTCTAGTGGTCAGAGCAGGCACTGGAGCTTGGAGCTGTGGAGAGTCTCTATTCTAGTGATCACAGCAGGCACTGGAGCTTGGAGCTGTAGAGACTCTCTATTCTAGTTGTCAGAGCAGGCACTGGAGCTTGGAGCTGAAGAGAGTCTCTATTCTAGCGGTCAGAGCAGGCACTGGAGCTTGGAGCTGTGGAGAGTCTCTATTCTAGTTGTCAGAGCAGGCACTGGAGCTTGGAGCTGTAGAGAGTCTCTATTCTAGCGGTCAGAGCAGGCACTGGAGCTTGGAGCTGTAGAGAGTCTCTATTCTAGTGGTCAGAGCAGGCACTGGATCTTGGAGCTGTAGAGAGTCTCTATTCTAGTGGTCAGAGCTGTGGAGAGTCTCTATTCTAGTGGTCAGAGCAGGCACTGGAGCTTGGAGCTGTAGAGAGTCTCTTTTCTAGTTGTCAGAGCAGGCACTGGAGCTTGGAGCTGTAGATTCTCTATTCTAGTGGTCAGAGCAGGCACTGGAGCTTGGAGCTGTGGAGAGTCTCTATTCTAGTGGTCAGAGCAGGCACTGGAGCTTGGAGCTGTGGAGAGTCTCTATTCTAGTGGTCAGAGCAGGCACTGGAGCTTGGAGCTGTAGAGAGTCTCTATTCTAGTGGTCAGAGCAGGCACTGGATCTTGGAGCTGTAGAGAGTCTCTATTCTAGTGGTCAGAGCTGTGGAGAGTCTCTATTCTAGTGGTCAGAGCAGGCACTGGAGCTTGGAGCTGTAGAGAGTCTATTTTCTAGTTGTCAGAGCAGGCACTGGAGCTTGGAGCTGTGGAGAGTCTCTATTCTAGTGGTCAGAGCAGGCACTGGAGCTTGGAGCTGTGGAGAGTCTCTATTCTAGTGGTCAGAGCAGGCACTGGAGCTTGGAGCTGTAGAGAGTCTCTATTCTAGTGGTCAGAGCAGGCACTGGAGCTTGGAGCTGTAGAGAGTCTCTATTCTAGTGGTCAGAGCTGTGGAGAGTCTCTATTCTAGTGGTCAGAGCAGGCACTGGAGCTTGGAGCTGTAGAGAGTCTCTATTCTAGTGGTCAGAGCAGGCACTGGAGCTTGGAGCTGTGGAGAGTCTCTATTCTAGTGGTCAGAGCAGGCACTGGAGCTTGGAGCTGTGGAGAGTCTCTATTCTAGTGGTCAGAGCAGGCACTGGAGCTTGGAGCTGTGGAGAGTCTCTATTCTAGTGGTCAGAGCAGGCACTGGAGCTTGGAGCTGTAGAGAGTCTCTATTCTAGCGGTCAGAGCAGGCACTGGAGCTTGGAGCTGTAGAGAGTCTCTATTCTAGCGGTCAGAGCAGGCACTGGAGCTTGGAGCTGTGGAGAGTCTCTATTCTAGTGGTCAGAGCAGGCACTGGAGCTTGGAGCTGTGGAGAGTCTCTATTCTAGTGGTCAGTGCAGGCACTGGAGCTTGGAGCTGTGGAGAGTCTCTATTCTAGTGGTCAGAGCAGGCACTGGAGCTTGGAGCTGTGGAGAGTCTCTATTCTAGCGGTCAGAGCAGGCACTGGAGCTTGGAGCTGTGGAGAGTCTCTATTCTAGTGGTCACAGCAGGCACTGGAGCTTGGAGCTGTAGAGAGTCTCTTTTCTAGTTGTCAGAGCAGGCACTGGAGCTTGGAGCTGTAGAGAGTCTCTATTCTAGCGGTCAGAGCAGGCACTGGAGCTTGGGCCTGTAGAGAGTCTCTATTCTAGTGGTCAGAGCAGGCACTGGAGCTTGGAGCTGTAGAGAGTCTCTATTCTGGTGGTCAGAGCTGTGGAGAGTCTCTATTCTAGTGGTCAGAGCAGGCACTGGAGCTTGGAGCTGTAGAGAGTCTCTTTTCTAGTTGTCAGAGCAGGCACTGGAGCTTGGAGCTGTAGAGTCTCTATTCTAGTGGTCAGAGCAGGCACTGGAGCTTGGAGCTGTGGAGAGTCTCTATTCTAGTGGTCAGAGCAGGCACTGGAGCTTGGAGCTGTGGAGAGTCTCTATTCTAGTGGTCAGAGCAGGCACTGGAGCTTGGAGCTGTAGAGAGTCTCTATTCTAGTGGTCAGAGCAGGCACTGGAGCTTGGAGCTGTAGAGAGTCTCTATTCTAGTGGTCAGAGCTGTGGAGAGTCTCTATTCTAGTGGTCAGAGCAGGAACTGGAGCTTGGAGCTGTAGAGAGTCTCTATTCTAGTGGTCAGAGCAGGCACTGGAGCTTGGAGCTGTGGAGAGTCTCTATTCTAGTGGTCAGAGCAGGCACTGGAGCTTGGAGCTGTGGAGAGTCTCTATTCTAGTTGTCAGAGCAGGCACTGGAGCTTGGAGCTGTGGAGAGTCTCTATTCTAGTGGTCAGAGCAGGCACTGGAGCTTGGAGCTGTGGAGAGTCTCTATTCTAGTGGTCAGAGCAGGCACTGGAGCTTGGAGCTGTAGAGAGTCTCTATTCTAGTGGTCAGAGCAGGCACTGGAGCTTGGAGCTGTAGAGAGTCTCTATTCTAGTGGTCAGAGCAGGCACTGGAGCTTGGAGCTGTGGAGAGTCTCTATTCTAGCGGTCACAGCAGGCACTGGAGCTTGGAGCTGTGGAGAGTTTCTATTCTAGCGGTCAGAGCAGGCACTGGAGCTTGGAGCTGTAGAGAGTCTCTATTCTAGTGGTCAGAGCAGGCACTGGAGCTTGGAGCTGTAGAGAGTCTCTATTCTAGTGGTCAGAGCAGGCACTGGAGCTTGGAGCTGTAGAGAGTCTCTATTCTAGTGGTCAGAGCAGGCACTGGAGCTTGGAGCTGTGGAGAGTCTCTATTCTAGTGGTCAGAGCAGGCACTGGAGCTTGGAGCTGTGGAGAGTCTCTAATCTAGTGGTCAGAGCAGGCACTGGAGCTTGGAGCTGTGGAGAGTCTCTATTCTAGTGGTCAGAGCAGGCACTGGAGCTTGGATCTGTGGAGAGTCTCTATTCTAGTGGTCAGAGCAGGCACTGGAGCTTGGAGCTGTGGAGAGTCTCTATTCTAGTGGTCAGAGCAGGCACTGGAGCTTGGAGCTGTAGAGAGTCTCTATTCTAGTGGTCAGAGCAGGCACTGGAGCTTGGAGCTGTAGAGCGTCTCTATTCTAGTGGTCAGAGCTGTGGAGAGTCTCTATTCTAGTGGTCAGAGCAGGCACTGGAGCTTGGAGCTGTAGAGAGTCTCTATTCTAGTGGTCAGAGCAGGCACTGGAGCTTGGTGCTGTGGAGAGTCTCTATTCTAGTGGTCAGAGCAGGCACTGGAGCTTGGAGCTGTGGAGAGTCTCTATTCTAGTGGTCAGAGCAGGCACTGGAGCTTGGAGCTGTGGAGAGTCTCTATTCTAGTGGTCAGAGCAGGCACTGGAGCTTGGAGCTGTGGAGAGTCTCTATTCTAGTGGTCAGAGCAGGCACTGGAGCTTGGAGCTGTGGAGAGTCTCTATTCTAGTGGTCAGAGCAGGCACTGGAGCTTGGAGCTGTGGAGAGTCTCTATTCTAGTGGTCAGAGCAGGCACTGGAGCTTGGAGCTGTGGAGAGTCTCTATTCTAGTGGTCAGAGCAGGCACTGGAGCTTGGAGCTGTGGAGAGTCTCTATTCTAGCGGTCACAGCAGGCACTGGAGCTTGGAGGTGTGGAGAGTCTCTATTCTAGTGGTCAGAGCAGGCACTGGAGCTTGGAGCTGTGGAGAGTCTCTATTCTAGCGGTCACAGCAGGCACTGGAGCTTGGAGCTGTGGAGAGTCTCTATTCTAGCGGTCACAGCAGGCACTGGAGCTTGGAGCTGTGGAGAGTCTCTATTCTAGTGGTCAGAGCAGGCACTGGAGCTTGGAGCTGTGGAGAGTCTCTATTCTAGTTGTCAGAGCAGGCACTGGAGCTTGGAGCTGTGGAGAGTCTCTATTCTAGTGGTCAGAGCAGGCACTGGAGCTTGGAGCTGTGGAGAGTCTCTATTCTAGTGGTCAGAGCAGGCACTGGAGCTTGGAGCTGTGGAGAGTCTCTATTCTAGCGGTCACAGCAGGCACTGGAGCTTTGAGCTGTGGAGAGTCTCTATTCTAGCGGTCAGTGCAGGCACTGGAGCTTGGAGCTGTGGAGAGTCTCTATTCTAGCGGTCAGAGCAGGCACTGGAGCTTGGAGCTGTGGAGAGTCTCTATTCTAGTTGTCAGAGCAGGCACTGGAGCTTGGAGCTGTGGAGAGTCTCTATTCTAGTGGTCAGAGCAGGCACTGGAGCTTGGAGCTGTGGAGAGTCTCTATTCTAGTGGGCAGAGCAGGCACTGGAGCTTGGAGCTGTGGAGAGTCTCTATTCTAGTGGTCAGAGCAGGCACTGGAGCTTGGAGCTGTGGAGATTCTCTATTCTAGTGGTCAGAGCAGGCACTGGAGCTTGGAGCTGTGGAGAGTCTCTATTCTAGTGGTCAGAGCAGGCACTGGAGCTTGGAGCTGTGGAGAGTCTCTATTCTAGTGGTCAGAGCAGGCACTGGAGCTTGGAGCTGTGGAGAGTCTCTATTCTAGTGGTCAGAGCAGGCACTGGAGCTTGGAGCTGTGGAGAGTCTCTATTCTAGTGGTCAGAGCAGGCACTGGAGCTTGGAGCTGTGGAGAATCTCTATTCTAGTGGTCAGAGCAGGCACTGGAGCTTGGAGCTGTGGAGAGTCTCTATTCTAGTGATCAGAGCAGGCACTGGAGCTTGGAGCTGTGGAGAGTCTCTATTCTAGTTGTCAGAGCAGGCACTAGAGCTTGGAGCTGTGGAGAGTCTCTATTCTAGTGGTCAGAGCAGGCACTGGAGCTTGGAGCTGTGGAGAGTCTCTATTCTAGTGGTCAAAGCAGGCACTGGAGCTTGGAGCTGTGGAGAGTCTCTATTCTAGTGGTCAGAGCAGGCACTGGAGCTTGGAGCTGTAGAGAGTCTCTATTCTAGTTGTCAGAGCAGGCACTGGAGCTTGCAGCTGTGGAGAGTCTCTATTCTAGTTGTCAGAGCAGGCACTGGAGCTTGCAGCTGTGGAGAGTCTCTATTCTAGTGGTCAGAGCAGGCACTGGAGCTTGGAGCTGTGGAGAGTCTCTATTCTAGTGGTCAGAGCAGGCACTGGAGCTTGGAGCTGTGGAGAGTCTCTATTCTAGTGGTCAGAGCAGGCACTGGAGCTTGGAGCTGTGGAGAGTCTCTATTCTAGTGGTCAGAGCAGGCACTGGAGCTTGGAGCTGTGGAGAGTCTCTATTCTAGTGGTCAGAGCAGGCAATGTAGCTTGGAGCTGTGGAGAGTCTCTATTCTAGCGGTCAGAGCAGGCACTGGAGCTTGGAGCTGTGGAGAGTCTCTATTCTAGCGGTCAGAGCAGGCACTGGAGCTTGGAGCTGTGGAGAGTCTCTATTCTAGTGGTCAGTGCAGGCACTGGAGCTTGGAGCTGTGGAGAGTCTCTATTCTAGTGGTCAGTGCAGGCACTGGAGCTTGGAGCTGTGGAGAGTCTCTATTCTAGTTGGTCAGAGCAGGCACTGGAGCTTGGAGCTGTGGAGAGTCTCTATTCTAGTGGTCAGAGCAGGCACTGGAGCTTGGAGCTGTGGAGAGTCTCTATTCTAGTGGTCAGAGCAGGCACTGGAGCTTGGAGCTGTGGAGAGTCTCTATTCTAGCGGTCAGAGCAGGCACTGGAGCTTGGAGCTGTGGAGAGTCTCTATTCTAGTGGTCAGTGCAGGCACTGGAGCTTGGAGCTGTGGAGAGTCTCTATTCTAGTGGTCAGAGCAGGCACTGGAGCTTGGAGCTGTGGAGAGTCTCTATTCTAGTGGTCAGAGCAGGCACTGGAGCTTGGAGCTGTGGAGAGTCTCTATTCTAGTGGTCAGAGCAGGCACTGGAGCTTGGAGCTGTGGAGAGTCTCTATTCTAGTGGTCAGAGCAGGCACTGGAGCTTGGAGCTGTGGAGAGTCTCTATTCTAGTGGTCAGAGCAGGCACTGGAGCTTGGAGCTGTGGAGAGTCTCTATTCTAGTGGTCAGAGCAGGCACTGGAGCTTGGAGCTGTGGAGAGTCTCTATACTAGCGGTCAGAGCAGGCACTGGAGCTTGGAGCTGTGGAGAGTCTCTATTCTAGTGGTCAGTGCAGGCACTGGAGCTTGGAGCTGTGGAGAGTCTCTATTCTAGTGGTCAGTGCAGGCACTGGAGCTTGGAGCTGTGGAGAGTCTCTATTCTAGTGGTCAGTGCAGGCACTGGAGCTTGGAGCTGTGGAGAGTCTCTATTCTAGTTGTCAGAGCAGGCACTGGAGCTTGGAGCTGTGGAGAGTCTCTATTCTAGTGGTCAGAGCAGGCACTGGAGCATGGAGCTGTGGAGAGTCTCTATTCTAGTGGTCAGAGCAGGCACTGGAGCTTGGAGCTGTGGAGAGTCTCTATTCTAGTGGTCAGAGCAGGCACTGGAGCTTGGAGCTGTAGAGAGTCTCTATTCTAGTTGTCAGAGCAGGCACTGGAGCTTGGAGCTGTGGAGAGTCTCTATTCTAGTGGTCAGAGCAGGCACTGGAGCTTGGAGCTGTGGAGAGTCTCTATTCTAGTGGTCAGAGCAGGCACTGGAGCTTGGAGCTGTGGAGAGTCTCTATTCTAGTGGTCAGAGCAGGCACTGGAGCTTGGAGCTGTGGAGAGTCTCTATTCTAGTGGTCAGAGCAGGCACTGGAGCTTGGAGCTGTGGAGAGTCTCTATTCTAGCGGTCAGAGCAGGCACTGGAGCTTGGAGCTGTGGAGAGTCTCTATTCTAGCGGTCAGAGCAGGCACTGGAGCTTGGAGCTGTGGAGAGTCTCTATTCTAGCGGTCAGAGCAGGCACTGGAGCTTGGAGCTGTGGAGAGTCTCTATTCTAGTGGTCAGTGCAGGCACTGGAGCTTGGAGCTGTGGAGAGTCTCTATTCTAGTGGTCAGTGCAGGCACCGGAGCTTGGAGCTGTGGAGAGTCTCTATTCTAGTGGTCAGTGCAGGCACTGGAGCTTGGAGCTGTGGAGAGTCTCTATTCTAGTGGTCAGTGCAGGCACTGGAGCTTGGAGCTGTGGAGAGTCTCTATTCTAGTGGTCAGAGCAGGCACTGGAGCTTGGAGCTGTGGAGAGTCTCTATTCTAGTGGTCAGTGCAGGCACTGGAGCTTGGAGCTGTGGAGAGTCTCTATTCTAGTGGTCAGAGCAGGCACTGGAGCTTGGAGCTGTGGAGAGTCTCTATTCTAGTGGTCAGTGCAGGCACTGGAGCTTGGAGCTGTGGAGAGTCTCTATTCTAGTGGTCAGTGCAGGCACTGGAGATTGGAGCTGTGGAGAGTCTCTATTCTAGTGGTCAGAGCAGGCACTGGAGCTTGGAGCTGTGGAGAGTCTCTATTCTAGTGGTCAGAGCAGGCACTGGAGCTTGGAGCTGTGGAGAGTCTCTATTCTAGTGGTCAGTGCAGGCACTGGAGCTTGGAGCTGTGGAGAGTCTCTATTCTAGTGGTCAGTGCAGGCACTGGAGCTTGGAGCTGTGGAGAGTCTATTCTAGCGGTCAGAGCAGGCACTGGAGCTTGGAGCTGTGGAGAGTCTCTATTCTAGTGGTCAGTGCAGGCACTGGAGATTGGAGCTGTGGAGAGTCTCTATTCTAGTGGTCAGAGCAGGCACTGGAGCTTGGAGCTGTGGAGAGTCTCTATTCTAGTGGTCAGTGCAGGCACTGGAGCTTGGAGCTGTGGAGAGTCTCTATTCTAGTGGTCAGTGCAGGCACTGGAGCTTGGAGCTGTGGAGAGTCTCTATTCTAGTGGTCAGTGCAGGCACTGGAGCTTGGAGCTGTGGAGAGTCTCTATTCTAGTTGTCAGAGCAGGCACTGGAGCTTGGAGCTGTGGAGAGTCTCTATTCTAGTGGTCAGAGCAGGCACTGGAGCTTGGAGCTGTGGAGAGTCTCTATTCTAGTGGTCAGAGCAGGCACTGGAGCTTGGAGCTGTGGAGAGTCTCTATTCTAGCGGTCAGAGCAGGCACTGGAGCTTGGAGCTGTGGAGAGTCTCTATTCTAGTGGTCAGTGCAGGCACTGGAGCTTGGAGCTGTGGAGAGTCTCTATTCTAGTGGTCAGAGCAGGCACTGGAGCTTGGAGCTGTGGAGAGTCTCTATTCTAGTGGTCAGAGCAGGCACTGGAGCTTGGAGCTGTGGAGAGTCTCTATTCTAGCGGTCAGAGCAGGCACTGGAGCTTGGAGCTGTGGAGAGTCTCTATTCTAGTGGTCAGTGCAGGCACTGGAGCTTGGAGCTGTGGAGAGTCTCTATTCTAGTGGTCAGAGCAGGCACTGGAGCTTGGAGCTGTGGAGAGTCTCTATTCTAGTGGTCAGAGCAGGCACTGGAGCTTGGAGCTGTTGAGAGTCTCTATTCTAGTGGTCAGTGCAGGCACTGGAGCTTGGAGCTGTGGAGAGTCTCTATTCTAGTGGTCAGTGCAGGCACTGGAGCTTGGAGCTGTGGAGAGTCTCTATTCTAGCGGTCAGAGCAGGCACTGGAGCTTGGAGCTGTGGAGAGTCTCTATTCTAATGGTCAGTGCAGGCACTGGAGCTTGGAGCTGTGGAGAGTCTCTATTCTAGTGGTCAGAGCAGGCACTGGAGCTTGGAGCTGTAGAGAGTCTCTATTCTAGTTGTCAGAGCAGGCACTGGAGCTTGGAGCTGTGGAGAGTCTCTATTCTAGTGGTCAGAGCAGGCACTGGAGCTTGGAGCTGTGGAGAGTCTCTATTCTAGTGGTCAGTGCAGGCACTGGAGCTTGGAGCTGTGGAGAGTCTCTATTCTAGTGGTCAGAGCAGGCACTGGAGCTTGGAGCTGTGGAGAGTCTCTATTCTAGTGGTCAGAGCAGGCACTGGAGCTTGGAGCTGTAGAGAGTCTCTATTCTAGTTGTCAGAGCAGGCACTGGAGCTTGGAGCTGTGGAGAGTCTCTATTCTAGTGGTCAGAGCAGGCACTGGAGCTTGGAGCTGTAGAGAGTCTCTATTCTAGTTGTCAGAGCAGGCACTGGAGCTTGGAGCTGTGGAGAGTCTCTATTCTAGTGGTCAGAGCAGGCACTGGAGCTTGGAGCTGTGGAGAGTCTCTATTCTAGTGGTCAGAGCAGGCACTGGAGCTTGGAGCTGTGGAGAGTCTCTATTCTAGTGGTCAGAGCAGGCACTGGAGCTTGGAGCTGTGGAGAGTCTCTATTCTAGTGGTCAGAGCAGGCACTGGAGCTTGGAGCTGTGGAGAGTCTCTATTCTAGTGGTCAGAGCAGGCACTGGAGCTTGGAGCTGTGGAGAGTCTCTATTCTAGTTGTCAGTGCAGGCACTGGAGCTTGGAGCTGTGGAGAGTCTCTATTCTAGTGGTCAGAGCAGGCACTGGAGCTTGGAGCTGTGGAGAGTCTCTATTCTAGTGGTCAGTGCAAGCACTGGAGCTTGGAGCTGTGGAGAGTCTCTATTCTAGTGGTCAGTGCAGTCACTGGAGCTTGGAGCTGTGGAGAGTCTCTATTCTAGTGGTCAGAGCAGGCACCAGTTACTAAAACCACCTGTTAAAGCTATAACCATGCACAACTAGATACATATACATCGGTTCACTTTTGCAATTCACATTTCTAAATGTATTGAATTTTACACATACTATATTATACATATATGTATATTCACACAAATGTACTACTATGCAGTACATACTGTTTATACTGTGCGTACTGTACTTACAGCTGTATCTTGCAGTCTAGCACTTCTGAAATGTCTCACACACTGATCTGCTGGGAGAACCGTGGGGGAGAGATGGGAGCTCCTCACACACTGAGCTGCTGGGAGAACCGTGGGGGAGAGATGGGAGCTCCTCACACACTGAGCTGCTGGGAGAACCGTGGGGGAGAGATGGGAGCTCCTCACACACTGAGCTGCTGGGAGAACCGTGGGGGAGAGATGGGAGCTCCTCGCACACTGAGCTGCTGGGAGAACCGTGGGGGAGAGATGGGAGCTCCTCGCACACTGAGCTGCTGGGAGAACCGTGGGGGAGAGATGGGAGCTCCTCGCACACTGATCTGCTGGGAGAACCGTGGGGGAGAGATGGGAGCTCCTCGCACACTGATCTGCTGGGAAAACCGTGGGGGAGAGATGGGAGCTCCTCGCACACTGATCTGCTGGGAGAACCGTGGGGGAGAGATGGGAGCTCCTCGCACACTGAGCTGCTGGGAGAACCGTGGGGGAGAGATGGGAGCTCCTCACACACTGATCTGCTGGGAGAACCGTGGGGGAGAGATGGGAGCTCCTCACACACTGAGCTGCTGGGAGAACCGTGGGGGAGAGATGGGAGCTCCTCACACACTGATCTGCTGGGAGAACCGTGGGGGAGAGATGGGAGCTCCTCACACACTGATCTGCTGGGAGAACCGTGGGGGAGAGATGGGAGCTCCTCACACACTGAGCTGCTGGGAGAACCGTGGGGGAGAGATGGGAGCTCCTCACACACTGATCTGCTGGGAGAACCGTGGGGGAGAGATGGGAGCTCCTCACACACTGAGCTGCTGGGAGAACCGTGGGGGAGAGGGGGGATCTCATCTCATAAACTGAGCTGCTAGGCCATGGGATTATAGTACAATGTATAGGCCAACTGTTTATAGTACAATACATAGGCCATTAGGGTAGTGCACAAAATATAGGCTAACATGGTAGATTACAATATATAGGCCATCAGATTATTGTACAATATGTGGGCCATCAGGGTAGATAGAGTACAATATAAATTCCATCAGGGTAGAATACAATATATAGGCCATCAGGGGAGAGTAAGATATATAGCCATCGGTGTAAAGTACAATACATAGGCCATTAGTTTAGAGTATAATATATAGGCTATCCGTAGAGTACAATATATAGGCCATAGGGGTAGAGTCTAATATTTAGGAAATCGTTTTATAGAACGATATGTGGGCCATCAGTTTATAGTACAATATATAGGCCATCAGGGTAGAGTTCAAAATATAGGCCATCAGTTTATAATACAAAATATAGGCCTTTAATTTATTGTACAATGTATATGGCCGTCAGTTTAGAGTGCAATATGTAGACCATCAGGTTAGAGTACAATATATAGGCCATCAGTTTATAGTACAAAATATAGGCCATCTTTTTATAGTACAATATATAGGCCATCGGTGAACAGTACAATATATAGGCCATCTGTTTATGGTACAATTTATAGGCCATCAAGATAGAGTACAACATATAGGCAATCAATTTAAAGTATAATATACAGGCCATCAGGGTAGAGTACAAAATATAGGCAATCAGGGTAGAGTACAATATATAGGCCATCAGAATAAAGTACAATATATAGCCCATCCAGAATGTATGAAATCAGTTTATAGTACAATATAGAGGCCATCAGTTTATTGTACAAAATATAAGCCGTCAGCGTAGAGTACAATATATAGGCAATCAGTTTATAGTACAAGATATAGGCCATAAGTTTATAGTACAATATATAGGCCATCTGTCATGGGCGTCGTAAGGAGTGGACCAAAATGCAATGGGTATATTGATCATCTTCTTATTTATTGAAGGAAAAAACACTTAAACAAAACAAACGACGAAAACAGTCCCGTAAGGTGCACAGACTATACAGGAAACAACCACCCACAAACACAAGTGAAAAACGAACACACTTAAATATGGCCTCCAATTAGAGACAACGACACCCAGCTGCCTCTAATTGGAGGTCATTGAAAAACACAACATAGAAATAGACAACTAGAATAAACATAGAAATAGAAAATATAGAACATAAATCAAAAACCCTGAACCACACAAAACAAACACCCCTGACACGCCCTGACCAAACTACAATAACAAATAACCCCTTTTATTGGTCAGGACGTGACACCATCAAACAGAGTACAATAGACAGGCCATCAGGGTATAGTACAATTTATAGGTCATTAGTTTATAGTACAATAGATAGGCCATCAGTTTATAGTTAAAAAAATAGGGCATCAGTTTAGAGTACAAAATATTGGCCATCAGTTTAAAGTACAATGTATAGGCCATCAGTTTATAGTACAATAAATAGGCCATCAGGGTAGAGTACAAAATATAGGCAATCAGTTTATAGTAGAATATATAGGCCATCGCTGTACTGTACAATATATAGGCCATCAGAGTAGAGTACAAAATATTGTTCCTCAGTTTTGTAGTACAATATATAGGTCATCAGCGTAGAGAACAAAATATAAGCCATCAGTTTATAGTACAGTGTATTGGCCAGCAGGGTACAGTACAAAATATATGCCATCAGTTTAGAGTACAAAATATAGGCCATCAATTTATAGTACAATATATTGGCCATCAGGGTAGAGTTCAATATATAGTCCATTAGTTTATAGTACAAATATATGCCATCAGTTTATAGAACAATGTATAGGCCATCAGTTTATAGTACAATATATAGACCATCCGGGGAAAGTACAAAATATAGGCCATCAGTTTATAGTACAATGTATAGTCCATCAGTTTATAGTACAAATATATGCCATCAGTTTATAGAACAATGTATAGGCCATCAGTTTATAGTACAACATATAGACCATCCGGGAAAGTACAATATATAGGCCATCAGGGTAGAGTACAATATATAGGCCATTAGGGTAGGATTAAATATTTAGGTCAACAGTTTAAAGTACAAAATATAGGCCATTAGTATATATTACAATATATAGGCCATCAGTTTATAAAACAATATATAGTCCATCTGGAGAGAATACAATATATATGCCATCAGGGTAGAGTTCAATATATAGGCCATCGGGGTAGTGTTTAATTTTCATGCCATCAGTTCATAGTACAATATATAGGCCATCATTTTATAGTGCAATATCTAGGCCATCAGGGTAGAGTACAATATATAGGCCATTAGTTTTTAGTGCAATATATAGGCCATCAAGGTAGAGTTCAATGTATTGGCCAACAGTATATAGTACAAAATATAGGCCATTAGCACAGAGTACAATGCTTAGGCCATCAGTTAATAATACAATATATGGACCATTAGGGTAGAGTACAATATATAGGCCATCAGTTTATAGAACAATATATAGGCCATCATTGTAGAGTAAATATATAGGCCCTCAGTTTATAGTACAATATATACACCATCTGTGTACTGTACAATATAAAGGCCATCAGTTTATAGTATAATATATAGTCAATCAGGATAGAGTACAATATATATGCCATCAGGGTAGAGTTCAATATACAGGCCATCAGTTTATAGTACAAAGTATATGCCATCGGTTTATAGTACAATGTGTAGGCCATCAGATTATAGTACAATATATAGGTCATCAGGATAGAGCACAATATATATACCATCAGGGTAGAGTTCAATATATAGGCCATCAGTTTATAGTACAATGTATAGGCCATCAGTTTATAGTACAATGTATAGGCCATCAGATTATAGTACAAAATATGGACCATTAGGGTAGAGTACAATATATAGGCCATCAGTTTATAGCACAATAAATAGTCCATCAGGTGAGAGTACAATATTTATGCCACCAGGGTAGAGTTCAAAATATAGGCCATCTGTTTATAGTACAATATATAGCCCATTCTTTTTTTTACAAAATATAGGCCATCAGGGTAGAGTACAATTTATAGGCCATCAGTTTGTAGTACAGTATATAGGCCATCAGGGTAGCGAACAATATACAGGCTATCAGGGTATAGTACAATATGTAAACGTGTAGACCATCTATCTGATGCCTTCTGTTCCAAATGAGTATGACATCGTTGCCGCCCGTAGCATTGAAGGCAATGGAAGCCAGCAAGGATTTGGCCTCCCTTGATACAAAATTATTCATTCAGCATTGAGGAAAACGGAGCGAGCTTAACTGTATTTGGTACTGGCGCACCAAAAAGAAAGTGTCAATGGAAGCCAGCTTGGGTTTTGGTGTCAAATCCCATTGAGAACATACTTCAATGACAGAAAAACTTGTTGCATCATGTTTTGATTTTGTCCTCGGGTGGCAAGCCAGCAAGCTAGCAAAAATTGGCCCAAAATTAGCCATGAATGGAGATTTGAACTTGTGGTTTTACTTAAATCTCCGTACTGATTACAATGGTGATTCTGATCCAACCATTAATTCATACATTGTTTTGTCCCTGGCCTGAAAGGATGATAGTTCAGCACATACCAAGATGTAGACGGCTAATGTTAACTACTGTTGACTTCCATAGTGATTTTAACCATGCACCGCTACTTAAATAGGGTGCCTGCCATTTGGGATGCAGAAGAGTGCTGTATTAGACCCTGGACACAGTGCAGTATTAGACTCTGGACACAGTACTGTTTTAGACCCTGGACAGAGTGCTGTATTAGACTCTGGACACAGCACTGTTTTAGACCCTGGACACAGTGCTGTATTAGACTCTTGATACAGTGCTGTATTAGACCGTGGACACAGTGATGTATTAGACCCTGGACAAGAGATGTATTCGACTCTGGATATAGTGCTTTATTAGAACCTGGACACAGTGCTTTGTTAGACCCTGGACACAGTGCTGTATTAGACCCTGGACACAGTGCTGTATTTGACCCTGGACACAGTGCTGTATTTGACCCTGGACACAGTGCTGTATTTGACCCTGGACACAGTGCTGTATTAGACCCTGGACACAGTGGTGTATTAGACCTTGGACACAGTGCTGTATTAGAACCTGGACACAATGCTTTATTAGAACCTGGACACAGTGCTGTATTAGACCCTGGACACAGTGCTGTATTAGAACCTGGACACAGTGCTGTATTAGAACCTGGACACAGTGCTGTATTAGACCCTGGACACAGTGCTGTATTAGACCCTGGACACAGTGCTGTATTAGAACCTGGACTCAGTGGTGTATTAGACCCTGGACACAGTGGTATATTTGACCCTGGACACAGTGCTGTATTAGACCCTGGACACAGTGGTGTATTAGACCCTGGACAAAGTGGTGTATTAGACGCTGGACACAGTGCTTTATTAGAGACACATTGCTGTATTAGACCCTGGACACAGTGCTGTATTAGACCCTGGACACAGTGGTGTATTAGACCCTGGACAAAGTGGTGTATTAGAGGCTGGACACAGTGCTTTATTAGAGACACATTGCTGTATTAGACCCTGGACACAGTGCTGTATTAGACCCTGGACACAGTGCTTTATTAGACCCTGGACACAGAGCTGTATTACACTCTTTACACAGTGGTGTATCACACCCTGGACACAGTGATATGTTAGAATCTGTACACAGTGATGTATTAGACCCTGGACACAGTGCTGTTTTAGACCCTGGACACAGTGGTGTATTAGACCCTGGACAAAGTGGTGTATTAGACGCTGGACACAGTGCTTTATTAGAGACACATTGCTGTATTAGACCCTGGACACAGTGCAGTATTAGACCCTGGACACAGTGCAGTATTAGACACTGGACACAGTGCTGTATTAGACAATGGACACAGTGCTATGTTAGACCCTGGACACACTGCTGTATTAGACCAGGGACACAATGCAGTATTAGACCCTGGACACAGTGTTCTTTTAGCATCTGGACACAGTGCTGTTTCAGACCCTGGACAAAGTGAAGTATTAGACCCTGGACACTGTGCTGTATTAGACCCTGGACACAGTGCTGTGTTAGACTCTGGACACAGTGCTGTGTTAGACTCTGGACACAGTGCTGTATTAGACCGTGGACACAGTGCTGTATTAGACCCTGGACACAGTGTTGTATTAGACCCTGGACACAGTGATGTAGTAGACACTGGACACAATGCTTTATTAGTCCCTGGACTCAGTGCTGTATTAGACCGTGGACACAGTGATGTATTAGACCCTGGACACAGTGCTGTATTAGACCCTGGACACAGTGCTGTATTAGACCATGGACACAGTGCTTTATTAGGCCCTGGAAACAGTGCTGTATAAGACCCTGGACACAGTGCTTTTTTAGACCCTGGACACAGTGCTGAATTAGACCCTGGACACAGTGCTGTATTAGACCCTGGACACAGTGCTGTATTAGACCCAAGACATAGTGATGTTTATTAGCACTGGACACATTGCTGTATTAGACCCTGAACACAGTGCTGTATTAGACCCTGGACACAGTGCTTTATTAGGCCCTGGACACAGTGCTGTGATAGACCCTGGACACAGTGCTGTATCAGACTCTGGACACAGTGCTGTGTTGGACCGTGGACACAGTGCTGTATTTGACCCTGGACACATTGCTCTATAAGACCCTGGACACAGTGCTGCATTAGACCCTGGACACAGTGATGTAGTAGACAATGGACAGAGTGTTGTTTTAGACCATGGAGACAGTCAAGTATTAGACAGTGGACACAGTGATGTAGTAGACCATGGACATAGTGCTTTATTAGACCCTGGACACAGTGCTGTATTAGACTCTGGACACAGTGCTGTGTTAGACTCTGGACACAGTGCTGTGTTGGACTGTGGACACAGTGATGTATTAGACCCTGGACACAGTGATGTATTAGACCGTGGACACAGTGATGTATTAGACAATGGACACAGTGATGTAGTAGACCCTGGACACAGTGCAGTATTAGACCCTGAACACCGTGCTGTATTAGACCATGGACACAGTGCTTTATTAGGCTCTGGACACAGTGCTGTATAAGACCCTGGACACAGTGCTGTATCAGACTCTGGACACAGTGCTGTATTAGACCCTGGACACAGTCATGTATTAGACTCTGGACACAGTGCTGTATTAGACCTTCGACAAGAGATGTATTAGACTCTGGACATAGTGCTTTATTAGTCCGTGGACACAGTGATGTATTAGACTCTGGACACAGTGTTTTATTAGTCCCTGGACACAGTGCTGTATTAGACTGTGGACAGAGTGCTGTATTAGACCCTGGACAAGATATGTATTCGTTCTGGACATAGTGCTTTATTAGTCCTTGGACACAGTGATGTATTAGACTCTGGACACAGTGCTGTATTAGACTGTGGACACAGTGCTGTATTAGACCCTGGACACATTGCTCTATTAGACCCTGGACACAGTGCTGTATTAGACCCTGGACACAGTGCTTTATTAGAAATTGGACACAGTGATTTATTAGACAATGGACACAGTGCTGTTTTAGACCATGGACACAGTCATGTATTAGACCGTGGACACAGTGATGTAGTAGACCATGGACAGAGTGTTGTTTTAGACCATGGAGACAGTCATGTATTAGACAGTGGACACAGTGATGTAGTAGACCATGGACATAGGGCTTTATTAGACCCTGGACACAGTGATGTATTAGACCCTGGACACAGTGCTGTATTAGACTCTGGACACAGTACTGTTTTAGACCCTGGACACAGTGCTGTATTAGACTCTTGACACAGTGCTGTATTAGACCCTGGACAAGAGATGTATTCGACTCTGGATATAGTGCTTTATTAGAACCAGGACACAGTGCTTTGTTAGAACCTGGACACAGTGCTGTATTAGACCCTGGACACAGTGCTGTATTTGACCCTGGACACAGTGCTGTATTTGACCCTGGACACAGTGCTGTATTAGACCCTGGACACAGTGGTGTATTAGACCCTGGACACAGTGCTGTATTAGAACCTGGACACAGTGGTGTATTAGACCCTGGACACAGTGGTATATTTGACCCTGGACACAGTGCTGTATTAGACCCTGGACACAGTGGTGTATTAGACCCTGGACAAAGTGGTGTATTAGACGCTGGACACAGTGCTTTATTAGAGACACATTGCTGTATTAGACCCTGGACACAGTGCTGTATTAGACCCTGGACACAGTGGTGTATTAGACCCTGGACAAAGTGGTGTATTAGACGCTGGACACAGTGCTTTATTAGAGACACATTGCTGTATTAGACCCTGGACACAGTGCAGTATTAGACCCTGGACACAGTGCAGTATTAGACACTGGACACAGTGCTGTATTAGACAATGGACACTGTGCTGTATTAGACCCTGGACACACTGCTGTATTAGACCAGGGACACAATGCAGTTTTAGACCCTGGACACAGTGTTCTTTTAGCATCTGGACACAGTGCTGTTTCAGACCCTGGACACATTGAAGTATAAGACCCTGGACACTCTGCTGTGTTAGACCCTGGACACAGTGCTGTATTAGACCCTGGACACAGTGCTGTATTAGACCGTGGACACAGTGATGTATTAGACCCTGGACACAGTGCTGTATTAGAACCTGGACACAGTGATGTATTAGACCGTGGACACAGTGATGTAGTAGACCCTGGACACAGCGCTGTATTAGACCCTGGACACAGTGCTGTATTAGACCATGGACACAGTGCTTTATTAGGCCCTGGAAACAGTGCTGTATAAGACCCTGGACACAGTGATGTATTAGACCCTGGACACAGTGCTGTATTAGACCCTGGACACACTGCTGTATTAGACCAGGGACACAATGCAGTATTAGACCCTGGACACAGTGTTCTTTTAGCATCTGGACACAGTGCTGTTTCAGACCCTGGACACAGTGAAGTATAAGACCCTGGACACTGTGCTGTGTTAGACCCTGGACACAGAGCTGTATTAGACTCTGGACACAGTGCTTTGTTAGACTCTGGACATAGTGCTGTGTTAGACTGTGGACACAGTGCTGTATTATACCCTGGACACAGTGCTGTAATTGACTCCGGACACAGTGCTATATGACACCCTGGACACAGTGCTGTGTTAGACCCTGGACACAGTGTTGTATTAGACCATGGACACAGTGATGTAGTAGACACTGGACACAATGCTTTATTAGTCCCTGGACACAGTGCTGTATTAGACCGTGGACAAAGTGATGTATTAGACCCTGGACACAGTGATGTATTAGACCGTGGACACAGTGATGTAGTAGACCCTGGACACAGTGCTGTATTAGACCCTGGACACAGTGCTGTATTAGACCATGGACGCAGTGCTTTATTAGGCCCAGGAAACAGTGCTGTATTAGACCCTGGACACAGTGCTTTTTTAGACCCTGGACACAGTGCTGAATTAGACCCTGGACACAGTGCTGTATTAGACCCTGGACACAGTGCTGTATTAGACCCAAGACATAGTGATGTTTATTAGCACTGGACATATTGCTGTATTAGACCCTGAACACAGTGCTGTATTAGACCCTGGACACAGTGGTGTATTAGACCCTGGACACAGTGCTGTATTAGAACCTGGACACAGTGGTGTATTAGACCCTGGACACAGTGGTATATTTGACCCTGGACACAGTGCTGTATTAGACCCTGGACAAAGTGGTGTATTAGACGCTGGACACAGTGCTTTATTAGAGACACATTGCTGTATTAGACCCTGGACACAGTGCTGTATTAGACCCTGGACACAGTGGTGTATTAGACCCTGGACAAAGTGGTGTATTAGACGCTGGACACAGTGCTTTATTAGAGACACATTGCTGTATTAGACCCTGGACACAGTGCAGTATTAGACCCTGGACACAGTGCAGTATTAGACACTGGACACAGTGCTGTATTAGACAATGGACACTGTGCTGTATTAGACCCTGGACACACTGCTGTATTAGACCAGGGACACAATGCAGTTTTAGACCCTGGACACAGTGTTCTTTTAGCATCTGGACACAGTGCTGTTTCAGACCCTGGACACAGTGAAGTATAAGACCCTGGACACTGTGCTGTGTTAGACCCTGGACACAGTGCTGTATTAGACCCTGGACACAGTGCTGTGTTAGACTCTGGACACAGTGCTGTATTAGACCATGGACACAGTGATGTATTAGACCCTGGACACAGTGCTCTATTAGACCCTGGACACAGTGATGTATTAGACCGTGGACACAGTGATGTAGTAGACCCTGGACACAGCGCTGTATTAGACCCTGGACACAGTGCTGTATTAGACCATGGACACAGTGCTTTATTAGGCCCTGGAAACAGTGCTGTATAAGACCCTGGACACAGTGATGTATTAGACCCTGGACACAGTGCTTTTTTAGACCCTGGACACAGTGCTGTATTAGACCCTGGACACAATGCAGTATTAGACCCTGGACACAGTGTTCTTTTAGCATCTGGACACAGTGCTGTTTCAGACCCTGGACACAGTGAAGTATAAGACCCTGGACACTGTGCTGTGTTAGACCCTGGACACAGAGCTGTATTAGACTCTGGACACAGTGCTGTGTTAGACTCTGGACATAGTGCTGTGTTAGACTGTGGACACAGTGCTGTATTATACCCTGGACACAGTGCTGTAATTGACTCCGGACACAGTGCTATATGACACCCTGGACACAGTGCTGTGTTAGACCCTGGACACAGTGCTGTATTAGACCCTGGACACAGTGCTGTGTTAGACTCTGGACACAGTGCTGTATTAGACCGTGGACACATTGCTGTATTAGACCCTGGACACAGTGATGTAGTAGACACTGGACACAATGCTTTATTAGTCCCTGGACACAGTGCTGTATTAGACCGTGGACAAAGTGATGTATTAGACCCTGGACACAGTGATGTATTAGACCGTGGACACAGTGATGTAGTAGACCCTGGACACAGTGCTGTATTAGACCCTGGACACAGTGCTGTATTAGACCATGGACGCAGTGCTTTATTAGGCCCTGGAAACAGTGCTGTATTAGACCCTGGACACAGTGCTTTTTTAGACCCTGGACACAGTGCTGAATTAGACCCTGGACACAGTGCTGTATTAGACCCTGGACACAGTGCTGTATTAGACCCAAGACATAGTGATGTTTATTAGCACTGGACATATTGCTGTATTAGACCCTGAACACAGTGCTGTATTAGACCCTGGACACTGTGCTCTATTAGACCATGGACACAGTGCTTTTTTAGGCCCTGGACACAGTGCTGTATAAGACCCTGGACACAGTGCTCTTTTAGACCCTGGACACAGTGCTGTGATAGACCCTGGACACAGTGCTGTATCAGACTCTGGACATAGTGCTGTGTTAGACTCTGGACACACTGCTGTGTTGGACCGTGGACACAGTGCTGTATTTGACCCTGGACACATTTCTCTATAAGACCCTGGACACAGTGCTGTATTAGACCCTGGACACAGTGATGTAGTAGACCATGGACAGAGTGTTGTTATAGACCATGGAGACAGTCATGTATTAGACAGTGGACACAGTGATGTAGTAGACCATGGACATAGTGCTTTATTAGACCCTGGACAGAGTGCTGTATTAGACTCTGGACACAGTGCTGTGTTAGACTCTGGACACAGTGCTGTGTTGGACTGTGGACACAGTGCTGTATTACACCCTGGACACAGTGCTGTGTTAGACCCTGGACACAGTGCTGTATTAGACCGTGGACACAGTGATGTATTAGACCCTGGACACAGTGATGTATTAGACCGTGGACACAGTGATGTATTAGACAATGGACACAGTGATGTAGTAGACCCTGGACACAGTGCTTTATTAGAAATTGGACACAGTGATTTATTAGACAATGGACACAGTGCTGTTTTAGACCATGGACACAGTCATGTATTAGACCATGGACAGAGTGCTTTATTAGACCCTGGACACAGTGCTGTATTAGACTCTGGACACAGTGCTGTGTTAGACTCTGGACACAGTGCTGTCTTGGACTGTGGACACAGTGCTGTATTACACCCTGGACACAGTGCTGTGTTAGACCCTGGACACAGTGCTGTATTAGACCGTGGACACAGTGTTGTATTTGACCCTGGACACAGTGATGTATTTGACCGTGGACACAGTGATGTATTAGACAATGGACACAGTGATGTAGTAGACCCTGGACACAGTGCAGTATTAGACCCTGAACACCGTGCTGTATTAGACCATGGACACAGTGCTTTATTAGGCTCTGGACACAGTGCTGTATAAGACCCTGGACACAGTGCTCTTTTAGACCCTGGATACAGTGCTGTTTCAGACTCTGGACACAGTGCTGTATTAGACCCTGGACACAGTCATGTATTAGACTCTGGACACAGTGCTGTATTAGACCTTCGACAATAGATGTATTAGACTCTGGATATAGTGCTGTATTAGTCCTTGGACACAGTGATGTATTAGACTCTGGACACAGTGTTTTATTAGTCCCTGGACACAGTGCTGTATTAGACTATGGACAGAGTGCTGTATTAGACCCTGGACAAGATATGTATTCGTTCTGGACATAGTGCTTTATTAGTCCTTGGACACAGTGATGTATTAGACTCTGGACACAGTGCTGTATTAGACTTTGGACGCAGTGCTGTATTAGACCCTGGACACATTGCTCTATTAGACCCTGGACAGAGTGCTGTATTAGACCCTGGACACAGTGCTTTATTAGAAATTGGACACAGTGATTTATTAGACAATGGACACAGTGCTGTTTTAGACCATGGACACAGTCATGTATTAGACCGTGGACACAGTGATGTATTAGACCATGGACAGAGTGTTGTTTTAGAGAATGGAGACAGTCATGTATTAGACAGTGGACACAGTGATGTAGTAGACCATGGACATAGTGCTTTATTAGACCCTGGACACAGTGATGTATTAGACCCTGGACACAGTGCTGTATTAGACTCTGGACACAGTGCTGTTTTAGACCCTGGACACAGTGCTGTATTAGACTCTTGACACAGTGCTGTATTAGACCGTGGACACAGTGATGTATTAGACCCTGGACAAGAGATGTATTCGACTCTGGATATAGTGCTTTATTAGAACCTGGACACAGTGCTTTGTTAGAACCTGGACACAGTGCTGTATTAGACCCTGGACACAGTGCTGTATTTGACCCTGGACACAGTGCTGTATTTGACCCTGGACACAGTGCTGTATTAAACCCTGGACACAGTGGTGTATTAGACCCTGGACACAGTGCTGTATTAGAACCTGGACACAATGCTTTATTAGAAACTGGACACAGTGCTGTATTAGACCCTGGACACAGTGCTGTATTAGAACCTGGACACAGTGCTGTATTAGAACCTGGACACAGTGCTGCATTAGACCCTGGACACAGTGCTGTATTAGACCCTGGACACAGTGCTGTATTAGAACCTGGACACAGTGGTGTATTAGATCCTGGACACAGTGGTATATTTGACCCTGGACACAGTGCTGTATTAGACCCTGGACACAGTGGTGTATTAGACCCTGGACAAAGTGGTGTATTAGACGCTGGACACAGTGCTTTATTAGAGACACATTGCTGTATTAGACCCTGGACACAGTGCTGTATTAGACCCTGGACACAGAGCTGTACTACACTCTTTACACAGTGGTGTATCACACCCTGGACACAGTGATATGTTAGAATCTGTACACAGTGATGTATTAGACCCTGGACACAGTGCTGTTTTAGACCCTGGACACAGTGGTGTATTAGACCCTGGACAAAGTGGTGTATTAGACGCTGGACACAGTGCTTTATTAGAGACACATTGCTGTATTAGATCCTGGACACTGTGCAGTATTAGACCCTGGACACAGTGCAGTATTAGACACTGGACACAGTGCTGTATTAGACATTGGACACTGTGCTGTATTAGACCCTGGACACACTGCTGTATTAGACCAGGGACACAATGCCGTTTTAGACCCTGGACACAGTGTTCTTTTAGCATCTGGACACAGTGCTGTTTCAGACCCTGGACACAGTGAAGTATAAGACCCTGGACACTGTGCTGTGTTAGACCCTGGACACAGAGCTGTATTAGACTCTGGACACAGTGCTTTGTTAGACTCTGGACATAGTGCTGTGTTAGACTGTGGACACAGTGCTGTATTATACCCTGGACACAGTGCTGTAATTGACTCCGGACACAGTGCTATATGACACCCTGGACACAGTGCTGTGTTAGACCCTGGACACAGTGTTGTATTAGACCATGGACACAGTGATGTAGTAGACACTGGACACAATGCTGTATTAGTCCCTGGACACAGTGCTGTATTAGACCGTGGACAAAGTGATGTATTAGACCCTGGACACAGTAATGTATTAGACCGTGGACACAGTGATGTAGTAGACCCTGGACACAGTGCTGTATTAGACCCTGGACACAGTGCTGTATTAGACCATGGACGCAGTGCTTTATTAGGCCCTGGAAACAGTGCTGTATTAGACCCTGGACACAGTGCTTTTTTAGACCCTGGACACAGTGCTGAATTAGACCCTGGACACAGTGCTGTATTAGACCCTGGACACAGTGCTGTATTAGACCCAAGACATAGTGATGTTTATTAGCACTGGACATATTGCTGTATTAGACCCTGAACACAGTGCTGTATTAGACCCTGGACACAGTGGTGTATTAGACCCTGGACACAGTGCTGTATTAGAACCTGGACACAGTGGTGTATTAGACCCTGGACACAGTGGTATATTTGACCCTGGACACAGTGCTGTATTAGACCCTGGACAAAGTGGTGTATTAGACGCTGGACACAGTGCTTTATTAGAGACACATTGCTGTATTAGACCCTGGACACAGTGCTGTATTAGACCCTGGACACAGTGGTGTATTAGACCCTGGACAAAGTGGTGTATTAGACGCTGGACACAGTGCTTTATTAGAGACACATTGCTGTATTAGACCCTGGACACAGTGCAGTATTAGACCCTGGACACAGTGCAGTATTAGACCGTGGACACAGTGTTGTATTTGACCCTGGACACAGTGATGTATTTGACCGTGGACACAGTGATGTATTAGACAATGGACACAGTGATGTAGTAGACCCTGGACACAGTGCAGTATTAGACCCTGAACACCGTGCTGTATTAGACCATGGACACAGTGCTTTATTAGGCTCTGGACACAGTGCTGTATAGACCCTGGGACACAGTGCTCTTTTAGACCCTGGATACAGTGCTTGTGTTCAGACTCTGGACACAGTGCTGTATTAGACCCTGGACACGTCATGTATTAGACTCTG